>NC_058136.1:82175039-82183542 GCF_016433145.1 Gracilinanus agilis | reverse complement strand
GGGGTGTGTGTGTGGGGGGGGGGGGGAGGAGGGAAGGGGGTTGGGGAGCTGAAGAGAAGAAAAAGGCGGGTGAGCTCTAGCGCGTTGTAACGAGAGTTATCGCCCTGTCCTTCCCCTCGGGCTCTCCACCTTCAGTTACCCTGAACCTCAGCGGCTGGCAAGGCATTCTTCTGTTGGCTCGCCAGCCCCCTCACTCTCTTCATCCAGAAACAGCCTGGCTTCCTTCGACCAGGTCCAGGGCCAGGAGTGGGGATATGGAACAATCTCGGGTAACAAAGTTGTATTCGGAATGAATTTCACCTTCACGACAGAAGCGAGGTGACCCCCCCACCCCTTGCAAATTCCACTCTCTACTCTTTTTCTCCGCCTTTCCCTTCAGAAGGATAAGAATACGAAAAACTAGTTCTGAGACTGCAGTTTTGCTCCAAGACAGGGTCTGGTTGCCGCTAGAAGGAACGGTTTGCTATCCTAAGGTCAAAGGAATCCTTCCCGGCTCCCCTACCCCCATTCCCCTACCCGCCGCTTCTCTCCTCCAACCCAAATCTGGCTTTTTCGAGCTGCAGCCAGCATTGCTGGAAAGATTCTGATCTGATACACCGCGATGTAGGGCAATAGAACCTCTAGAGCGAAGCTTCTTAATCTGGGTTGGAGAAGCTTTTCCATTGCTCCCTACATGGACTCCCTTTTCGAGGTGCAGTGGTGGGTCGGCGAATAATGGCTCAGGGATGCGGACTTTTTTGTACTGCAGTTGTTGTTGTGTTGGACTGAGACACACACACTCCTTTCTACCTCTCTCCTGGTGCCCAGGTTCCATTCCAGATGCCTCTACTATGGGCTTTTTGCTGTTGTTTCTCAGGTGGAAAGGACCAGGACCCTGCCTCGTCAAAATCTGAACATTACTGCGGCTTGTCCCTCCTCTCACTAACAATAACCCCCTTCATTTGTTTAGCGAAGCTAACTTTTTCTCAGTGCTTACTAGAGCAAGTAGTATTATTCACACTTCATATATAGGGAAACCTGGGCTCAGAAAATTTGGAATTTGTTTAAGATGGCAAAGCTGGTTTTAGACCTTTGGTCTCCTGATGATCAGCTCCAGTATCCCGGCCAGCTCTAAACTTATGTCCCTTTGATTTCCAGCCTGGTGTTTTGTTTTTGCTTTTTTTTTTTTTTTTTCACTAGCTCTCACTTCTCTTCCTGGCAGATCATTGGAGTAAGGGTATGCTGTTCCTTTTTCAAATCATAGGCATCCTATATGCTCAGAATTCGAACTATCCCAACTATAACTATCCTAGTTGTGAAAGAAACCAATTCTACTTATTTCCATTTCATAGATGGGAAACTAGGTTGAGGGTCCTTGTTCCCCCAGTCAAAAATGTTTAAAGGTCTCAGGTATCAAACCTGGGCAGCTAGGTGCTCTGTGAATAGAGAACTAGGCCTGGAGATGGGAGAGCTAGGGATCAAATCTGATATCAGACACTTCTTTCTGTGTGACCCTAGGCAAGTCACTTAACCTCCATTGCCTAAAAAGGTTTAGGGGAAAAGATCTAGGCTTTTTTTTCAAACATTTATTAATATTCATTTTTAACATGGTTACATGATTCATGATCCTCCTTTCCCCTTCGCTCCCCCCCCCCCCCCCCCGCACTCCCTCCACCCATGGCCGATGCACATTTCCACTAGTTTTGTAGGCTTTTTACTAAGAGGCATTCCCCTATGCCCTCCCCCTAGTTAAACTCAGTTTACCTTAATTTCTTGAGTACTTATTCTAGATGACCAAAGTCAAGATGCCTCTTCTTTTATTTGTCATTATTCTTTGCCCAGCAAAGGACTCATTGTAAGTGCTAAAATGCCTCTGCCATATTTGTTTACAAAAATGAATAATATGGAAATATGTTTTGCATGATAATACATTTTTAACCCAGATTGAATTGCTTATCAGCCCTGGGAGGCAGGAAAGAAGAAGGGAAGGAGACAATTTGGATCATATGACTTTGGAAAACTTATGTGGAAATTTGTTATTAAAATTTAAGAAAAATTTAAAATAAAATAAAATGCCTCCCTCAGCAAACCAGTTCTCTGTCTGGATATAGGGTCTGGCCACGAACCTCCATTGTTCACTTTTAAAAAGTGCTCTTCCATATGTTTTCATAAATTAATGTATTACTTTTTTTTTAATCTTACCTTCAGTCTCCGAATCAATACTGTGTATTGGTTCTAAGGCAGAAGAGCAGTAAGGGCTAGGCAATGGGGGTCAAGGGACTTGCCCGGGGTCACATAGCTAGAAAGGGTCTGAGGTCAGATTTGAACCCAGGACCTCCTGTCTCTAGGCCTGGCTCTCAATCCACTGAGCTACTCAGCTGCCCCCTAATGTAGTACTTATTAAACCGTCATGTTTATTCAAATCTGTCCCCACCCAGCCATTAAACTTTATGTTTGTATTCATTCACCTCTACCTCACTCCTCTTTCTGACACTTGCTCCAATTCTTAACACCTCACCACCTCTTTAGAATATCTAGCTCAGATAAATGTTTTTGACTTGATCCAAGGAAGAGAAAAAAAAGTCATTTGGATTCATTTTTGGCTGCCCAAAAATTTACAGCTAGAATGGGCGTTCATTGGATGTCATAGAAACACATCAAAGGCCAAAAGCAAACCCAAATGTAGGATTTTGGCCCTTTCGTAAAGACACCTCAGAAAGGTCAAAAGGAGGTGAAATTGCCCCAGAGTTTCTGAAGCCATTGGCACAATCCACTTTCACCACTTGGCAAAGTTAGCTGCCTTGTCCTCCAACTTGCTGTCCTGGCTTTATTAGCAACAAATGCCTGCCATAAATCTTTCCTATGGATGATCTAATCAATTTATGTAATAGAGAAATGATTAGTTCTCTTTGAATGTGCAGGATTAAAAAAAAACCAACACCATGATAAATGTCATTTTTGCCCACTGAAATTACATTGAAATATTGAACTTTCCAGCCAGTTAAACTCAGAGTTTATTTGCTTCATGCCTGGCTTACTACAACAGCCACCGAACAGATCTTCTGCAAAGCTTTCTCCCCTATATCCTATTTTGCATGTTGCCATCAGATTAATTTTCTTAAAGCTTGGTTTTCATGGTAGACATTCTCTAATTGCAAAACTTTTTAGTGTCTACAGGATAAAATCCACACTTGTTACCTTTTATTACTCCACTAAAATAATCCTTTGCTTTAGGGGTCTCTCTGACCCCTAAGTATGGCAAAGGTCTGCCATTTGTCAGCATGAGAAGTCTTGGTGTGGGAACTCCATCCTTTGAAATAGATGACAAATTTTCTATAACTTGTAGTCTTAGATATGAGGTTCAGAGAAAATGTGTCTTGACTCTCAGTGGAGAACTCTTATCTACTGTGCCACACTATCTCTCATCATATAAATACTTATACTCAAATCTAGTGCCAAGTTTTACTTATTTCGTGCCCCTTTCCTGGAAGAGCTCCCTTTCCCCCATTAAATCCTACCCATTCTTCAAGGTCAGTCTAAAGTTTCATCTTCCCCATGAATCCTTCCATAACCATTCTATCCCTTAGTGGTCTTCAACTACTCAGAAACTCCTATGGTGTACCTCCTGTGGGTACCACTCATTTGTCAATTAGACACCACCTTTTATTGTTATTTGAAATTTTTATGTGCTTACATCTTGCCTCTCCAGCTAGATTTTGAGCTACCCAAAGGTAGAGATTTTATTTAATAAATTTTGTATATATCATCTCCTTTAGTTTATGTTTTCTTGTACTTAGGACCAAGAAGCTAACACATGGGGATTGGTCATATCTCAAGAAACCATCTCAACAAATGAACCAAACCAAATTGAGACCATTCAAAGAGTTGGAGGCAGTATCTACCCCAAGCATGTCAAGGCTTTCCCCAATTGACTTAGGTAAATGAAAACATTTTCCCAGTGACCATGAAGGCAGCCGAAGCAGAAGTGGTGGAACACATTGAGCTTGGTCAGACACTGAAGATGCCAAGGTCATCCACTGAGTCCTGGGCCATCACCAGTTGTTCTGCCTTTTGTCTTGCCCTTGCTCTTTGATGTCACCAGAAGAGTGAGTGATGCTGATGACTTTGTGCAACTCTGCCTTACTTAAATCCAATCCATGTTCAAATAAATACATCACCCTGTGATGTCATTGGTCCTTTTTGAAAATGAAGGACAAACAAAAACACCTCATACACAGTAGTTGCTTGGCAAGTATTTGCTAATCAATTAACAAGAGTTTATTAAATACTATATGTGTCAGGAACTTTCCGAGGTCCTAGGGATACAAAACCAAAAATAAAACCATCCCTGCTCTCAAGAAGATTACATTCTAATTGGGTGGGAGGGAAAAGACAACTAGCATACACATAAATAAATGCATTTGGAGTATTTAAGTTATAATTTGGAGAATTAGGAAAACACTAAGAGGGCTGGAGTAGAGGAGGTGAATCAGGACACTCACAATGTGGTGTTTGAGCTGAGCTTTTAAGGAAATTAGTCATTCTGGTCCAGGCACCAAGATCAAGGGAAAGGCTGCAGTGAAAAAGATTGTTCTAAGAGGAAATTCAAGGATGTTTTGGACAAGAATCATATTCAGTTACACAAGGATAGCACCTGGTATCCAAGGACAGCCCTAGTAGAGTTCTTCAGGAGACTACATGGAAGAAGATCAAGAAAGGCAGGAGATGGATGATGTGAGGTAAAATGTCCTGAATGAGATCAAACACTGGGAGGAGATGTTGATCTAAAAGATTAATTAACCTTTAGAGGAATTCCATAATGATAAGGGGTAAAGAGAATAGGTAGACTTTGGTTGACAAAACCACAAATTGAGAGTTATTATGTTTTAATTGAAATAACACTGGACCTGGAGTCAGAAGACTTGGGTTCAAGTCCTGACTCCGAATGATCCTGAGCAAGTCACTTAGCTCCTCAAAGTCTCAGTTTTCTCATCTATAAAATGAGGAGTAATACAGAGGTGTGAGGAAAGTACTTTGTAGATATTAAGGCACTATAGGAGATATGTTAATATATAATTGTATAATTGTCAAATTATCTATTCCCCTAAAGTTCTCTTCTAGGGCCTCATCATGGCTGGGAGATGACCCTAACTTCTCAAAGGGTATGCCAAATGGAGTTCATGTTCTGGCAGGTCCTACCAAACTAGAGAATTTCAAGCTAAGTCCAGAGATGAGTTTTATATACATGTTGTCCAAGGAGCAGTTTGGCTAAATTCAGTTTCAGATTAATTGCAGAGTGAAGCAATTTGTGATTCCAGCAATTCATTAAAAAAATTTCTCAAGTCATATCAAGATCTTAATCTGTGTTGGTGGAAGGAATATCCCCACTGAGGAAATCATGAATCTTTGAAGAGTACTATCAAAACTAGAAGTATTTAGTGACTTAAGTGCTGGCAAAAAAAAAGAGACAAAACTGAGAAGGACTCAAAAAGAGGGAGACAGAACCTTTCTTCCCTCTCCTTTTATAGATCACAGAGTAGGCAACAGCTCCTCTGAGTCAGTGGCCAATCGTCTTCAACATAACTCTTCTCCCACTCAAGTCACAGGGTATCAATCAAGAGTTGCTGTGTCATCCCAGCAGAATGTATGTTTCTCAACAAGAGGCTCCTATTTTGCCTAAAAATGGGGACACCTGGGGGGACCAGTCAGTTCTATTTCTCAGGTTTCTGAGTTTGGATTCAGAACGAGAACCCTCAGATGATCTTCCTGACCTTCTCCTGCCACAGACTGTCCTAACACAAGAATTAGACCTCAAACAACATCTGAGGTCTCTCCTTTCCTTCTTCAGTCTAGCTCAGCCTCTCCTTCCACTGTGTTCCCTACTACGTCACAATTCTCATTTTCTAGCTGCATCTTGCTGGAGAGATGAATGTGTTGGAGCCTCAGCAGCCGTCACCCCTGGCACCCAGCCTAGGTACCAGTGAATAAACATAGAATGAAGATTTAAAAAAATCCAACTGGATGCAATCCCCTTCTGGAGAGAGGATATTGTTTTGGAAGTATTTCTGCCATGTAACAGTTGCCCTTTAAATGAGTTCTGTGATTGGATCTCATTTGGATAATGACAAAAAATATCTAGTGCTAGCTGTATCTCTAGCAGGGGCTCAATTAATATTGAATTGAATCCAGGAGCTACATTGCTCCTTGCAGTAGCAGTTCTACAACCAAGATAGTGGCAGTACTTTGTCCTTTAATTAAGAATGCTATATGAATGCTATGTGGGGAGGGGGTGGGCAGCTAGGTGTCTAATGAGAGCCAAGCCTAGAGACAAGAGGTCCTGGTTCAAATCTGACCTCAAACACTTTTTAGCTGTGTGACCCTGGGCAAGTCACTCAACCCCAATTGCCTATCCCTTACCATTCTTCTGCCTTAGTATTGATTCTAAGATAGAAAGTAAGAGTTTAAGCTATGTGACTGAGTAGATAAAGAGCCAGACCTAGAGATGAGAGGTCCTGGGCTCAAATCTGAGCTTCCTTCTTACGTGTGACCCTGGGCAAGTCACTTAATCCCAAATATCTAGTTCTTGCTGTTCTTCTGCCCTGGAATTGATACTTAGGATCAATTCTAAGACAGAAAGTAAAGGTTTAGAAAAAAAGGAATGCTATGTTTTCTAGAATAAGGAACATTATCAGTTCCATTTTATAAGTGGAAAAGCTGAGACCTTACAAAATAATATCCATTATTTATATAGCATATTAAATTTTTAAGTGGTTTATACATGTCATTTGTTCCTTGTAACAACATAGATCAGATGATGCATATATTATTATCTTTATTTAAGAGATAAGAGAAGAGAATCAGAACTATGGTGTGACTTGCTCTTGGTCAAATAGCTAGTAAGTAACAAAGGCAGGCTTCAAACTTAGATTTCTTCTAATTCCAGGTTTAAGATTCTTTTAGTAGTACTATGTTGTCTTAATCTCCTGGCCTAGATTTAGTCATGGAAACATTGGTAGGTACACCTGGAGTGAAATCCAATTCTTGGACATCCCTTGCCTTCTAATTCTTCCAGCTCTTTTTTTAAACCCTCACCATCCATCTTTGAATCATTACTGTGTATTTATTCCAAGGCAGAAGAGTGGTAAGAGCTAGGCAATGTGGCTTAAGTAACTTGCCCAGTTCACACAGCCAGAAAATGTCTGAAATCATATTTCAACTCGGGACCTCCCATCTTTAGGTCTGGCTCTCAATCTTCTGATCCCCCTAGCTGCCCCCAGTTCTTACAGTTCCAATGTGAACTATGGTGAAAAGGAACAGTTCGTCCTATTGTAATAATTAAAATTGTGAGGCTGATAGTAGCTTAATAATTTTATTAAATCAAAGTAAAAGGAGTAATAAAGAGATGGAAAGATAGGAAAGAGGTAGAGGGATACTTCGCTTTTAATCTATTGGCCGCCATGATAAGCCTGTAGATAAATGCTCTCCACGATCCAGCCAGAAGATCTTGACAGGCTCCTGGTCTGACTTTATAAACCCTTTTCTCCACCCACTAACTCTCATACATTATATCTCAGGAACCAACCATAGTTTCTTCATTTGTTTGGGCTGCCCAGGGAAGCAGTGCCTGTGGGATCAGTTTCCCATCTCGTTGGTTCCTTGGTTCTTTAAATTCCTTTCTCTGAGGGCTTATCTAAACCTGAATCTACTCAGTGGTCTTTGACTTCCATGTCACTGAGAGATGACGTTAAAAAAAGTGACATAAAGGGACCACAATTTTTAGATGGCAGTAGTGAGAGAGACAGTTGTAGTAGAAACTCGGGATTTAGATTTTTGGGAATCTTGGGAGTTAAAGGATCTTATATGAGTCAGTAGTGTGACATGGCAACCAAAAAAATCAATGTAATTCTAATAATCCAGACTGCTGCTATGTATAGGGAGCTAATAAGTTATAACCTTTCCTTCTCCCACTAGAGAGACCCTCCTAGCTCTAGACCCTCACACATGAGTCCAGTCCTGAGGAAACCTAAGCCTGGGATGTTCTTTGTCCACTTGTCTGGCTCCTTTATGCCTCCACCCAGAAGAACTGGAGAAGTTCTGGCTTATATCTAAGATGTCTCCAAAGGGAAAAATAGAAAGTCACTCTATGTATAATGTAGGTCAGGTATAGGGCAGCTATTTATTTCTTTTACTCAAAAGAAACACTAAACATAAAAGATAGGGAAAAAATCTTTACCAAGAAAAAAAAAGAAGTAGCAGTTAGTAACTTAACTACTGTTGTACTTTTGGGGGAGGTTGAGATGTAAAACTATGAAAAACAAAGCAGCTTGCAGAACTTTTGAATAGACATTTTACATTCCAACTTTACTTTGCGCTGTCCAAATAATTTCTTCCAGACCCAGGCTTTCTGTCAAGCCCAGCCAGAGGTTGAACTGGTGGTCATCTTTTCCCAGAAGTGTGATGGTGGATCGATTTAAGGAGAACATATAGTGGTTAGAGAGTTGATTTAGTCAATTCCAACTGAGGA
>NC_058136.1:82139852-82174539 GCF_016433145.1 Gracilinanus agilis | reverse complement strand
CAAGCTATACTTTTACTTTAGTAAAAACTGATAAGAGGTACACATGGTATTACATTTGTTGAATGTTACTGAAAGTGTCTTACTTCTGAATGGAGACAATGAAGTGACTATAATCTAGTGTGAACCTAAACAAAAATATGTAGATGAAGCATTGAACACATAGTGAAAATCATGTGGTTTTGTTTGTGAAAAGAGAGGGTTTCTGAGAGCAATTCAGGGCCAAGTTATTGAATATCAAGAAGTAAAGGATTATCCTTGAGAAGCTCTAGCTCAGTAATCAAAATAGATGAAACAAGGAAAGGGTAAAGACAATAGCGGACATATCCCTGCAGGCTGTAAAATTGAGCACCTACCAAAAATAACTATTGAGTTATAATATGTAACCCAGAAGCTAGTATTACACATCATAAATTCACTCTTTTTAATGGAGTGACAGACACCAAATTCTCACAATAAAGATTCAGACCTTAAGCTATCCAATAAACTGTAGAAGAACCAATTATCACATACCAAATTGATGCCCATGATTTTCAGGACTTAACATCAATTCATAGAAACATATGAATCGTATTTTAATAGATGGTAGTTCTTAAGAGATGACTGTGTCATAATGTGATGCCTGGAGAAGCCCAAAATATCTATAAAAAATCGTCTTTATTCACTCTTTTAATTTGGCCTCTAGATTCAGCCTCAAACCCTTAAAAGTCTATCAACTTTTCTTTCCATGGTGGCATATTCCAAATTTTATACTTTACACAACTCACAACCACCAACACCATTAGAGACTTCTCTCTGAAATTACACTGTATCTTAGATGTACGAATTTTTTTGTGTGTTATGACCCTCATTACAATTTAGCTTCCCAAATCTGACCACAACCAATTCCTAGCTATATGACCCTAGACAAGTCACTTAACCCCCATTGCCCAGCCCTTACCACTCTTCTGCTTTGAAACTGATCAGCATTATTGATTCTACATAAAGGCTTTTTTTAAAATAAATAATTTTAGCTTCCTGAGAGAAGAGACTTCGTATTTTCCTTCCTTTGTATCCCCAGCACTTAGCCAAACCTAGCAAATGCTTAATAAATGCTTGTTGAGTAATTGACTGGTAATAACTATATGAAGTAAAGAAGAATGGTGCTGAAGTTTATTAGCCAATCAAAAACCTGCTGTGGCTTCCATTACCCAATGAATTATAACCATATTCCTCCCCTAATATTCAAGGCCTTCTATCATCTGGCCATGACCACCCATCTAACCGTATCTCCCATTATTCCCCAAAATATATTTTTCCAAGTATATTGAAGTATTACCAGCCCTTGAGAATGACATTCCCATTCCTACTTCTAAGGCTTTGCTTATGCCACTATAAACTCTATAAACCCTACCACTTCATCAAGACCCATTTCAAGTTTCAATTTCATATTCCTGATGAACCCAGTCAATAAATACCATTTCTTTTTTTTATTGTCCAGACAATTGTCTGGACCTTACATTTTAGAGCTTTTATATTTAATTTTACTTAATTACTTCATATCTTGTTCAGTCTCTCTCTTTTTTTCTAATTGAGTTATGGGTATAATTTCCTTAAAAGGATTATAGCACAGTGAATAGAGCTGGGAATCAGGAGGACCTGGATTCAAATCTGCCTTCAGTTACTTCCTAGTCTTGTGACCCCGGGCAAGTCACTTGACCTCATTTGCCTAGCCCTTGCCCTTTTGTCTTAGAGTTGTTATTAAGATAGAAAGGGAGAAATAAAGAAAGAGAGAGAAGGAAAGGAAAGGAAAGGAAAGGAAAGGAAAGGAAAGGAAAGGAAAGGAAAGGAAAGGAAAGGAAAGGAAAGGAAAGGAAAGGAAAGGAAAGGAAAGGAAAGGAAAGGAAAGGAAAGGAAAGGAAAGGAAAAAGAAAAGACCATAAATTCATTGCAAGGAAGGATCTGATATTTCTTTTATAGAAATATATCATAATTTTATGTTAATTGATCACATGTAATTAATTATATATTAATATGTTTCTTTTTTTGTTTTGCTTTTTCATTTAAAGGTTTGTTCCTGCCTTCTCTGGAAAAATTACTTTGCTAGCTGCTAGGAAGATACAAAATTTAGATAACACACAGTCCCTATCCTCATGGAATTCATAGTCTAGTAAGGAATAAGCAATAAATACAGATAGCTATAAAAATTTAAGAAAAAATAAAGAAAATGACTAGCATTTAAATAATATTTTCGTGGTTTTGAAGTAATGTATAAATATTATATCATTCTCTCATAACATCCATGGGAAATTGATACTATTATCAACCCCATTTTATAGGTGAGGAAACTGAGTAAGGCAGAGATTAAGTGACTTGACCAAGATTCCTAGAGCTAATAAATTTAGGAAGTGGGATTTGAACTCAGGTATTCCTGACTCCAGATCCAGCATTCTATCTATTGTACAACCTGGCTGCCTACATAATATTAGACAAAGCAAGCATGTAATAGTTGCTCAATTAATATTTGATTGACAGCTTAGTGGAGAATCCAGAGGAAAAGCTGAAGTAGTGCAGAAAGTAAGTTATCAAGTCGATTGCCGTGGTAGTAAAAATGACGAGAAAGGGCTAGATTCTACAGACTTAAAGGGGTAGAATAAACAAGAATTTGAAAATAGGTTCTATTTCTAAAGTGACAAGGTGAATCCTGAGGTTCTGGCATAGGGCTAGAAAAGAGAATTAGCCAAGAATATTACTGAGTGTGAAGATGAAGACAGAGGGGAAGAACAGAGGAAGGAAAATATAAAGGAAATTACCTTTTTTAATTTTTAATTTTTTAATTAATTAATTTAGAATATTTTCCATGGTAACATGATTCATGTTCTTTCCCGCCCCTCCTCCTATCCTCCTCCCATAGCCAATGTGAAATCCCACGGGGTTTTACATATATCATTGTTCAAAACCTCAGGAAATGAACTCTTGAAGGAAAAGGACCTAGAATAGACTATAAGGGCAAGATTAAAAAGTTAAGAAGATGTGGAAGAGGAAGCTATTTGGAAAGACACTCCTATAGAGAAAATCAGATCTAAAAAGGAAAACAGGGAAGAAGGTATGGAAGAATGGTTGAGATGCTGTAGATGAAAAAGGGGTGGAAAGTTTTGAACATATAAACATTTCTGGAAAGAATTCAGTTTCCTAAAATTATTCTTCAGACTATTTCTGCCAGCTTCCACCAGAAATCCAGAACATAGCTACCACTTCCCATCATGGTTTAGTAGGAAGGACACCTGTGTTCAAGTTCCTCCTCTGGCATTTACCATCTTTGCCCTTTGACAATAATAATAATAGCTACCATATATAACTTATATATGTTGTCTCATTTGATCCTCACAACAAACTTGGGAGGTAAATGTTATTATTAATCTCCATTTTACAGATGGGAAAACTGAGAATAAAGTCAATTAGAATGTCCAGGGATACAGTTAGTGTCTGAGGCAGAATTTGAACTCGTCTTCCTGAATCCAGGCAAGCACTCCAGGTACTGTACACACCACCTAGTGGCCTTAATCTCTTTGGGTATGTTACCTGAACTCTCCAGGATTTCATTTCCTCATCTGTAAAAGAAAGGATTAAATTCAGTGGCTTCTCAGATTCTTTTTACAGTCCTAAGTCTTTGATCCTCTAATCCTAAAATTGACCCAAGAGCCCTCCGTTGAGGGAAATGGAAACATTGGATATTCAGACATTTGGCCCAAGTCTTCTCTTCTTCACAATTTTGGTTAGCCTTCTAGACCACAGATTGTAAAGAATGTTTATGGGTTGGCATTCCTTTTCCCAACAAGATACTTCCCATAAGGTGGAAAGTAAGGAAGCAGGGTGGTCAGTAGGTGGCTCAATGGATTGAGAGCCAAGTCTAGAGATGGGAGATTCTGGGTTCAAATCTGTCTTCAGACACTTCCTAGCTGTGTGACCCTGGGCAAGACATTTACCACACACACACATACACACACACACACACACACACCCCATTACCTAGCCCTTATCATCCTTCTGCCTTGGAACCAATACACAGCATCGATTCTAAGATAGAAGGCAAGAGGCTTTGTTTGTTTGTTTTTTAAGGAAAGAAAGTTATAAACAAAAGCTTTACCCATAAAATGTGTTGCAACAGAGTGTAAAATTTTTATTGTTATATCTAAACCCCTTTATTGTAGCTTCTAGCACCAACAGCTGTGGTATTCAGATAGGCAGAAGAGGAAAAAGATGGGTCACAAATTTTTTGTATTATCACAAGTGTAAAAGGGAATTTGGGGAAAATAGAATCAGTTTCCTCAGAATTCCATTCCCCTTTGCTGCAAACTGACTCCTATTTCCCCAAAATACCCTTTCACACAAGGAATATTCAAAAACACAGTAAACGAAGATTTTCTCCAAAGAAACAAAATAGAAAAATATAACAACTTCCAACATTATACTAGATCCCTTTTCTCTCCTACTTTCAACTCTCTCTTCTTGGGTCTCAAAACTTCTCTGAGACAGAGAACAATAAGCTCATACTGCACCCTAGTGGGAAGCTTCTCCCAAAATGCATGGAGAGGTTCATAGATGATTGAGACCTTGCAGGGAGATCATCTGTCTCCATCCTCTTATTTAAAGTTAAGAAAACTAAAGCCAAGAGGTAGGGAGTGACTTGCCTAAGGTCATGTACTTTAGAGAAAGAATTTCAGTATCCTGCCACTGTTCATCATTTAAACATATGAGCGCCTGATCACCGAAACAGGCAAAATGGTGGTTGATTCATCCCATTCTGTCAGATACAGCAAATGAATGTTAGTTACAATAAAGGATGGAAATGCTTTTTATCTGGTTTTCCCCTCTGAGCTCTAGTGAAAACTCATCTTTTTTTGTAATGATATTTCCCATCCTTTCTGTGAAAGCAAAGATCAACTCAAGAAAAAAAAAATCCCTTCAGGTTCATTGAACTGACAAAAGGGGGGGGGGCTTATTTTTCCAACAGTTAAAATGGGGGCAAGTAGGAAAGATTGATATGGAGAAATATAATAAATTAAGAACATCACAAATGTCTTTGTTAATTTTATTTTTATTATCATGCAAAACATGTTTCCATCACAAATTCATTTTCTAAGAAAAATCTATATTTCTCTAAGGTTTTTAAAGAAAAGTTTCTTTAAAATAAGTATGATGGGAGTAAATTGACCAATGGAGGATGAATAAATATTCTATGCTTGACTTCGGAAATCTACCATGGGAAATTTGGGGAGCTAGTTTCTGACCATGCATGACGGGCTTGTACTGTGTGATGACAAAAAATCGTCCAGCTGGAGACTCAGAAGACACAGGGGTTACTGAACTGGAACTGAATGGGTATATATCAGTATTATTATACTATATTATTACATAGTATCATACTTGCTGTGTTATGCCAATCATTCTTGTGTGTAACTTTAAAAAAAAACCTACACAGTATTCAGATTGAAAGAGTAAACAATATACTATTAAATAAATATCCATGACTCTTTTCTCCAGTATCCTACTATATTCCATTTCATTATAATAAAATCTGTTAAGGAGAGTCTTCAGGAGTCTAGAGATCAGAGCAGATTGGAACTCCAGTACTAGACTTGGCAAAAATAAAGTTGATAGGTGCAGAAATAAAAATTCCATAACCCCAATGCTCTATTATCTTCCTCAGATCATAGCTGCCTCCTTTTCTTGGTCTCTGCCAAACTTACCCATCCCTGAATTACCCAGCTATATATTTTTTTGCTCTAATCCCAGATGCCCATAAGCAAATGGTGATGATAACTTCTTGAAATGTCTTAGAATTAGCCATAAAGAAGGAAAGGCAAAAAAAACTGAGTTGAAAAGGATAAGCTTTCTACTGATTTAATTTGTGTCATAGTTTGAATTAATTTTAAAGTGTAAATGAAGTTTGCTCCCTTCAAGAATGGAATTATTTTCCAACTTATTGAGTGTCTTCTCTATGAACTTTAAAAGCAAAGTACAATAATTCTTCTGGCAACACTTGCACTAGCTTCCTTGTGATTGCTAAAGATCCTGTGAGTTGTACTTCTCCGCAACTCAAGAAGAGAGGAAGCTAACAGTAATGGAAGACAGGAAAGCAGAATTTGACCTAGGATGGGTCTAGAAAGAAAGCCTCAAAAGAGGAGGAAGGAGTTAGATACCTTCTCCCACCCACCATAGAGGACATGTGTATGACCACTGTGACCAATGGCACGGACATCTTCAGTCCCCTGTCAAAACCCAAACCTTCAACAAAGATTCCAAGTAGTGGAAACCAAAATGATGGTTTTACTTTGCTTTTTAATTGAAGGCACTCACTACGATCGCTAGAAACATTAAGCAAAACAAAGAGACACAGAGAAAATGACAGTCCTTATCCTTGATCCCCGACTTATCAAACTGGGCGCTACTGGCTGAGTTCTTTATATTCCAATAAAGACAACTTTGATGGCTCTCATCTTACTTTTCTAAACAAGCGTGGATAACCCTGACTTGTGAATTTCCTTGTGATCCTTTGTTCAGGGCATGATGAGCTAATCATAAGCTGTTCATATGTTTCCTAAGTGAACTTCAAGAACAGAATTATTATGAAACTGGGCTTTATAATATCAGCCTCATCAGAATATTAGCCTAAACCTGTTGTGACACCTAGTGGTTACAAAAGAAAAAGAAAAATACATTTAGAAGTGGGTTTTCTCCATGTGGGACAATGCAACCAGCATATGGTGAACAGCTTTTAACCTGTCAGTGTAATGATAATAATATGAATAAGCTATATTTTTATAGCACCTAATATGTGCTGAGTGCTTTACCAATATTACCTCAATTGAGCCTCCCAACAACCCTGGGAGGTGGGTACTATTATTATCTCCATTTTACAGCTGAGGAAACTGAGGCAAACTAAGATTAAGTGTCTTGTGCTAGGTCACACAGCTAGTGTCTTAGGATGGATGTTAACTTGGGTCTTCCCTACTCCAGGCCCAGTGCTCTATCCATTGTACCACCTAGATGTCCATATACAAAGTACCATGTGATCAAGAACATTACAAAACATAGAATCGTTAGGATGCCATGAACAATAGATACAGTCTTACATCAAGACCTTGTGTGGGAAGCTTCAGGGTTCCCCTACTGTCTTTAATACTAAGGTACTACAAACATCCCCTAAACGAAAAAGAAAAAATTCAGACTTCTTGTCTGGTCCAGAAAAAGGGCCAAAAAAATTTTACACAGATTTTCCAGATTGTGGGGGCACTGCACCCCCCCCCTAAGCCTTTCAATGTGGAAGGGATACTTGTATCACTTGGGGCACACTTTCCCCGGTAATGAGTAGTGAACAGGAATTTAGATTAAACCTAAAGATTACTTCCCCTAGACCAGTGATGGGCAAACTACAGCCTGCAGGCCAGATGCAGCCCTCTGAAATGTTCTATCCAGCTGCGGGACATTATTCCTAATCTGACGAATACAGTGAGTAGGATAAAATACAATGAGACTTCGAAAGAGTTGCCTTAGAAACAGATTGACATATGAGCATTTCCTTTCCTTTGGCCCCCTCTTTAAAAAGTTTGCTCATTCACTGGTCTAGACTAATAACATTTAAGGGAATAGATAGATGACTTCATTCTGATCCAGCTCCCCATCTCTCTGAATAGAGCAGAGTAGTTACCGTTTGGCTCCTGCTTCCCTTTCTGAAAACGAATCAGTTTCCCTTGGAGAAGTATAGAAGAAAGAGATGTTAGAGCTAGATTGCTTCCCTTAGAGCCCCATCTAGAAACTGTCATGCTTATATGTGAACATGCACAACCTATATGATCAAAACCAACAGCCCCACAGACCTCCCCCTTCCAATAGAATCACAAGATCAGAGGACCGTAGGCTTGCTTAGAACTGAAAGTATATTTTTAAGTTAACCTGAGATCAGTACTTCCTACCACTTGTGGATTCTTCAAAAGTGCCACTAGATCGAGGGGGAACATCTAATTGTTTTGACTGCTAGGGATGAGATTTTGGTGTAGTTATTTTTGTTTAAGAGCCCCAGAAAACTGAGAGTCCCAAGACACTGTACTGCATTTTTGTTTTCCTGGGTCAGGAAAGGGGGCAATCAAGGCAGAAGTAAAAGTCCCCATCTTTCCATTCCAAAATTAGAAACTGAAAACAAAATTAGAAGGGGGCTATACTTGATTTTAAATCAGTCCCACATAGGCTTGAAGCTCAATTAAAAGTTAATAAGATGGGAATACTTGTAGGAACTGGGGCAGAGTGAAGCAAGCAGAACAATTTATAGAAAGACTAAATATAAAGGAAAAGAACTTTGAAAGACTTCAGAATTCTGACCAATCATGATCCCAGAAGACTGCTGGGAACAAGAATACTTCCCTCTCTGGCAGAGAGCCATTAGACAAGAGGTGCAGGATGAAATACCCATTTTCAGACAAAGCCACTGTAGAAATCTGTTTTTTTTCCTTAACTAGAATTATTTATTGTAAGAGTGGATTTTAATTTTTTAGAAATAGAGTTGGAGGGATTGGGGGAAGCTGGGTGGCTCAGTAGATTAAAAGCCAGGCCTAGAAACAGGAGGTCCTAGGTTCAAATCTGGCCTCAAACACTTCCTAACTGTGATGCCGGACAAGTCACTTAACCCCCATGGCTTAGCCCTTACCTCTATTCTGCCTTATAATCAATATATAGTATTGATTCTGAGATGGATGGTAAGAGTTTAAAAAAAAGAGTTGGAGGGATTTTGGGAACCAGTAAAAATGATGCAAAAAAAGAAAAAAGAATAATCAGTGAAACATTTAGGAAAACAGAAGTTCAAAATGAAATACAGATGAATATGGTAGTTGGTATTTTTTTTTCTGTCGAATTTAATGTGTACTTTGAAAGAGCAAACTTCTCATAACATAAAGGAGATTCATAGTTTCGTAATCAACCTTTTTCCATATTTTTATTTGGAGATGTTTGAGTTTATCACAATAAAAAAAGAAAGTCTTAGGATTTTTTAAGTTGAGAAAGACAGACAGATGTGTCAAATAGTTATAATGCAACATTGCAATATGTGTGAGTTGGAAGAGGGCCTGGTGGAATGGAAGGAATTACATATCTATGCCTCATCTGGAGGGGTCAGCTCTGACCATAATTCTTCAAAGCAGATCAGAACCAAATGAAGAGCTAGGAGATAAATGACTCAGGAGGCAACTAGAACTGGATCTCTGGGAAAAACCAAGGCTAAGAAAAGGCAAGAATTCAAACAAGCTGAAGAGCATAAAATAGTTGGCAGGGGGATAGAAGTCTCCAGATCTTTGTGGGCAATGAGAAGGAACCAGAGACAAATCGGGTCACCCCAGATAAGGAGTTCCCTTATCTGACTGGGCATTGACCATCCTGGGAGTCATAAATACAACAACACTGAGACATGTTTTCTCACCTCTGGCAGAAATAGCAGTCTTGGAAGGTGAGCCTAGGGATGTAAAATCTATCCAGAAACTCCTAGATTTGGAAAAACTCATGTCATCCAGGGCTGCCTATGTCTGAGAAAAAATATTGGCACTTTGCCCTCAAAGTATGTTTTTATTGCATTTCTTTATCTTCTTTGGTCATGAGTAAATACTACCTACATTTAAACATGTTTGTCCTTGACTTCATAAATCATGTTCCTGGTTTTAGAGTTTCTTGATAGGAGTATTCTACCTGTTGGGATCAAGGCATTTAACAGGTATTTTCTGGGGTGAAGTTCACAATTCCACATTCATCTGTACCAGACTTTTGCCAGAGCAGCTATACCTTGCAATTCTGGTATTTGGGGAAGTATCACAAAATGCCTATGCCTAATGAGGGCTCTTGCTTGTCTAGACCAAGTGGCTGGGAGTGGGGAGACCTCAAGAAGAGAGTTTAGACCTTATCAGGCAAGGCATCATGGGGAGGAGATATCTTGAGATGCTACCCACTAAAGAAGAGACGGAGACCCTGGCACACCAAGGACACTAGGAGACCTTGTAGGAGAGGCCACTATTAGAAAGAAAGGAGAGAAAGGTCAGATCAGAAAAAAATTACTCTCTCCTTGCTTCCTTCTTATATTAATTAATCTAGCTGAGTGAGTGTTATACTCATTTTTATCTACCAGAAGGTCGGGGGTAGAAGACAGGTAGAAGACATCATTGGTATAAGAATTCTGGATGAGCAAACTATTTCCATTGATGCAGTTTGGCATCTGCTTATACCACGGTTTACACAGCTGCCTGGGGCCACTGAGGTTAAATGGTGTATCTAGGAACCTATACCCAGTGTAGGTTTGAAGTCTGGTCATCTTAACTGTGAGACCAACTATCTATTAGTCACTATTCCCTGAGCCAAAGCCCTGATTGTCCTGATGTACTTATGATTCTGTTCCTGGTTTTCTAAAATCTAAAAATGTCCTTAAATATTTCTGCCCAACTGTGTTGCTTTTTCTGATAGTTTTCTAGGATTCTTGTCAATGTCTATTGAGAAATCTTGTTTTCTCTCCCTTGCACAGAAACGAGGATCATAAGTCCTCTGCCAATAGATACCTTCTCTGCAGCTTATAGTCTTGAAGAGTCACTTAAATTAGAGATATCAAACTCAAAAAGAAACCCTTATATAAAGGTCTGTGTGGGCAACATATGACTTGGAAAACTACAGATTAACATAATATTTAATCTATTCTATTTTTATTTATTTTTTTTAAATATTTCTCAATTACATTTTAAACTGGTTCAGCCTGCTCTAGGGAATTAGAAGAGGGATGGTAGTTTTTGACACTTCTGGCCTAACCCACTTAATGGTTAAATGAATTGAATGGGATAACACAGCCAACAGCAATTGAACTCAGATTTTCCTGGCTTTGCATGCTGCCTCTCCATCAACTACAAACATTTTTAAAATTACTACAAATTACCATAGTAACGTAAATATAAATTAAAACATACTCATTAAATTGGCAAAGATGCTATCATTATACCTGAAGAGACTGAGCCAGGTAGAAGTTAAGTGACTCATTCAGGACCACATTGCTAGTATCTGAGACTGAATTTGAATTCAGGTCCTCCTGAAAGTCCCATTCTATAAATGAGGAAACAAGTTCAGAAAGGCTTTCTCCATAGGAGCCAGAAATATCTCCATAATCGCTAAGTAAAGATCAAAACCAGAAGTCAAGATCTATTTCTAATTCCAAGATCAGTACTCTTATCACTACACCTCAAGTTATCATAGGCACATTACACCCATGGTGAAACATAATAAAAGTGTATGTGTCTAACTGGAAACCCGAAACTCAAGGGTTAGAAGGGCTCAGCAAAGATTGAGACAAGAGAAAGAAACAGCCATGAAATTAATGCCGTGGAGATTATTGGTCATGAGGGCATTCTTAAGATAAGGAATTTTGTTGTGTCTCTTTTGAGGAATGCAAGGGTAGAAAAATTAGAAACGGATGCATTTCTTATGCATAAAAATTGCTATAACCAGAGCCTGAATAAGAATAAATCTGAAAGCTGATAATCATATTCTTAACACCTGCCATCCTTAAGAAATTTTTCTTAACTTTAATAAATCCTCATAGTCCTTAACAGGTAGTTGATACTCTTCTCAAGGAGAAACAAGTGCAAAGGAATAGGAATAGGTTTCCCAAGGCTGTCATAAAGGAAATCAGTGTAAAAATCTAGAACTCCGCAGACTGGTGCCCATGTAGCAAGTAGAGTGTGGCAGACATACAATTAGAATGATCAGACTTTAACACTGACTGGCTATGTGATCCTGGACAAATCAATGTAACTCCCTTAGCCTCAGTTTCTTCATCTGTAAAATGTGGATAATAATACCTAATAATAATAATAATAATAATAATAATAGTATCAAGCACTTAGCACATTGGGTTGTTATGAAAGTAGTTGAATGAAATGATATATGTAAATCACTTTGCTACCATTAAAACGCGATTTAATGATTAGTTCTTTTTGTTAATAAGGTTTTAGGAATATTGAATTATAAAAAGGTACATGAAAAATTCACCTTTTCATATATAATCCTTTTTTTACTTCTTCATATATTAGAATGTTGATGGTTTTTGAAGATTAAGTTCATAATAGAAAAAAGAAAATGAGACAGATAGGTAACAGTGGATAGAGTATAGGGTCTGGTGTCAGGAAGACTCTGACTCCGACTCTTACCCTAAGCCATTATCTATTTAACCCACTTCACTTCGGTTTCCTTATCTATAAAATAAGGTGGTCAAGGAAATGGCAAACCACTCCCCAAATGAGATGATGAAGAGTCAGACACTACTGAAAAACAAATGAACAACAACAAAAAAAAGGTACTTCAAAAAATAATTAAAGAAAAAAATCTCATATTGTAACTTTCTTTTACATTTCAATGCTACCACTCTAAGGAGGTGCTTCTCATCCCATAGTGGGATTACTGTGTACTAATAAGTCTCTCTAGCCCCAGTCTTTCCCTTCAGCAATCCTTTGCAGATAGGACCACCAAATTAATCATCCTAAAATGCTGCTCCCTCTTCTGTTTTCCCTAAAGAATAAAGTCACTGGGAAAGTCATTTTAAACTCAGCCTGTTTTCCTCATCTATAAAATGGAGAAGTTGGACTTGATGGCTTCTAATATCCTTTCCATTTCTAAATCTATGATCCTATGATCCTATGAAAATTTGTAACCTATTATTCAATGTCTTCTACATTTTAACCCCAATTTGCCTGTTTAAACTTGGCTCCCCATTCCCCTACACAAACCCTCTACTCTTGGCAATAATCCACTTACTGCTCGCCATCCCAAACCTTGCAGCAATGTGCCATTCATACTTACGTCTTTGTTCATGTTGTTTCCAGTGCTTGAAATATCCTCCTCCATTATTTGAATTCTGTCTATCTTTCGAAGCTCAATTCAAATCACACCTCTTTGTATAGTCTTTTGTGACCAATTTATTCATGGTAGCACCTTTCTCTGAGCTCATATGGTCATAGGATTTAGACTTATAAGGGACCTTAGAGATCACATAGACCAACTCATTTCATTTTATATATAAGGCCCCCCCCTTATCTATCATATCAGCAAAAATGCAAAATGGCAGTTGTTGGAAAGATTGAGGGAAGACAGGAACATAAATGTATTGCTGGAGAAGCTGTGTGTTGACTGAACCATTTTAGAAAATAATTTGGAACTATACCCCAAAATTCATGAAATGAACACCAGTGAGGTCAAAGACAAAGGGAAAGAAATCAGACTTAGAAGAGTGTTTATAGCAGCACATTTCTGTAGCAAAAAAAAATGAAATAAAATAAATGTACACCAGTTGGGAAATGGTAGAACAAATTGAAACCAACATATGAATAGAATAGAATTTTATTGTGCCTTAAGAAATGATGAATCTGATTATACAATATGCATTTATTTATCACCTTCTATCACCTAGCACATTCCAGGTACCATGCTAAGTTCTAGAGACACAAATAAGAAAAACAGTCCCTGCTCTCAAAGAGCTTGCAATCTAATGGAGGAAAACAACACACACACACACACACACACGCGCATGCATGCACACACACACACACACACACACACACACACAAAAGATGTAGTAGAGGGAGGAGAGGTACCCAGTGGATCATGGTAGATGTCAAATCCAAAGTAGGAAATGAAGTATTGAAGGGCTTAAGAGGCAGTGCGGTGTTTTATATATGCACACACAGGGACATGCCACAATGGTGTGTGTACACATGTGTATGTGAATACATGTTACAAGATAGGGCTTTATGGAGAGAGGGGAAGGTAGATTAGTGGCTAATAATAGAACTTGAAAAGTTTGTACTGAATTGTAAAAGAACATCCAATTGTTTTTCAATGCACAAAAGAAAGGGGGAATTATGTGGTATAGGATACAAAGAAAACAATTTTATTACTATCTTAGTAAATTTAGTATTTCTTTTTTCAATTAGGCATAACAGACATTCACAGTATCTTCTTCATTATTCTTTGTATCTTGAAATGTTTGGGTTTGTTGATGTTCACAATAAATAAGAAACAAGTATAATGGGACCCAAAAATATCATAGGATAATAGATTTAGAGCTGAAAAGGACTCTAAAGGTCATCTAATCCAACTCTCTCATTTTATGGATGAAGAAACTGAGACCCAAGGAATATAAGTAACTTGCTCGATGTCAAGGAACTATTAAATAACAGAGCTGAGATTCAAGTCCTGATCTCTCAATTCTAAATTACCACATCTATTTCTCATGTATCATAAGGCTGCTACCTTATGATACTTCTCAGTACCACTCATCTAGCACTCATTGTTTAGTTTCTTATATTATTACTTTTCTTTTTATTCACTCCAATTGGATTAGAAGCTCCCTGATGACAGAGATGTCCCACACTTATTGTATATATACCAACACACTTCCCCTACCCAGTGTCTAGCAATACATCTTGCACAAATTTTGTTCAATAAATATTGTCATTTATTCCACAACACTCTCATGACTTCTCTGGATCCCAGCTATGCAACTCTGCCTAATCTACAAGCATATATATTTTAAGTAATAGCTAACACTGAAATCGCCAGTTCCTTAAGGACCTTTAGAAAAATATGTATCCTTAGTCCACATCTCAGTGAATACAATTCATTCCAGACTTTGCACTGAGTCATTCTTCTTCTTCCTGAGCCCAACATTAATAAGTCCAAAATATCTTCGAACAGATCAGCTAAGAGAGGATTTATCATCTTTGTCCTATCATACCCTTCCTTCCCCACCAGGTCATATATAACCTTCCTCATCTATAAACTAGGATAATAGCATCTACCTAACAGGGGTGTTGTTAGGTATAAAATGATACAATGTTGGTAAAGCACTCTGCAAACTTTAAAACACTTAATAAATGTTAATTACTAGTAGTAGTCCTACTGTTATAATCAAGAATAGCTAGATACAAAGGCAAAGGTGGAAACAGTAAAACAGGTGCTGCTATTTCTGTTTCTTCCCTTGATCATTTTAATCACAGTGATAATTTCTGAACTGTAGCAAAACTTGTAATACTTCTGGCTTTCTGGGTATGGTTATCCAATCATTAGAAGTGAGAAACTTAAAATATCAAAGAGCCAAACCTTTTAAAACCACACATATCCTTCAGCAACTGTTGTTTAATTGCTTAGAGAACATCTGTGAATTTTATTATTTACTATATTCTGCTATCCTAGCTCTTCCTTTCTAAAAAAATGATGATAAGCTATTGGCAGCTCTACCTTTGAGACTCTTATCAAGCAGGTAAAGTCTCAACTAGAAAATTGTTCTCACTTAAGCTTTTTGTATGTATTGTATTACATTGTATAACTGTTCTGGGCCATGCCTTGGCAGGACCTGGTTTGGCTAGATATCTCCCTTTCACAAATAGGCATCTCCCAATTAATGATCTCTCTATCATTCAGTTAATTTTCCAGCACAATGAATAAATTATTGCCAATGTGAATGAAAAATGTCTTTTTACCATGAGCATTTTAAGAACTAACTCCTTAAAGCTCTTTAAAATCTTTTGAAGGAGCAAAATAGCCAAGAAGAAAAAAAGGGAGAAAAGAAGTTGGCTGCTTTGAGAATTCTTTCATTTAAAAAAAATCACTCCAGCAATCAATTCTCTCCTAAAGCATTGCTAGACAATGACTTTTCAAAAGTCCTAAAAAATGTTCTAGTCATTGAATTTCTCTTTGTGTTTAAAAGCATTGCTTATTCTATAAAGCTTTCATTAAAACATTGAATTATTTACGGAACCAACTCAGTAAAGAAATGATAGCTATATGCTCCTTTGCATTTTTTGTTTTCTTCAGGATGCATAAACCTTAAGATGTCCAGGATCTCAAGGGGGTGATGGGGACCCTCCATAGCCTTTCAGTTAAATGAAACAATATTAATTTGGGTCATTAGTGCAAGGTACTGGGAATACCAAGATGAAAATAAATATAGATCCAGTACTCAAGAAGCTTACATTCTAGGAACAAAGAATAAGAAATGCTCACAGAGAAGGAAAATGCAAGCAATATAATAAAAACACATCATTTCATTTGGCCAGGTCTCTTGCCTTTAGGAGAAGAGACAAAGTCATTCTGTAGTGCTTTGTCACCTGTTCAGTCTCCTGACTTTGGAGGAAGAAGATAAACACCATTCCTCCATCTCTTCCCACAGTGATCCACTTTTCTGAGCTGCCTAAAGCACAGAAAAGATTCCATCTTGAGGCCAAACCTCTGGGAACAATGAAAATCCATCTGAATTCATTCCCCACGGTTAACAAACTCCCCCTTGTTCATTCCTTCCCCACTCCTATGATTTTAAACCCTCATCTATCATCATTCAAACCTCATTTGCCATACCCCACTATCCATTCCCTTATTTTTATCCTTCTCAAACCATCCCCAATCCAAAGCCACATTGTAAAGCTACCCCACTTTCTACTGGTTTTCTGAAATATATGTTCCAAAGGTAGCAAACGTGTTTTGTTTAAAATCTTTTTCTTATCTATTCTATCTTCTGGCTTTTGAGTCCCTAATATACCTCCAAAAGGAAGAGTCTCCAAAGACGTTCCTTTTCAGCATTAATTACACTTTCACTTATTTCAGGTCCTCTTCCCTTCCCAATCTCTGAATCAAGTTGGAGAGTTGGAATAAGCCTTGTTCTCCATTGCCATTTCCAGGCTGTCTGACTTCGCCACTGTCACTCAGTAACCTCCCCTCCTTTGATGTTCAATCCATCTCTACCACCCAATCAAAATTCTGGTACCGGTTATCTGCTGACCTCTGGACATTCCCCTTTCTTCTTCAATGAGTTCAGTGCTTGACTCACACAGTCTCTCCTCCATCTCCTTCCTTCATAATAAAAAATGACTTCAGCATGCACACATGCTCTCAAACACCCTAACCTCACAGTTCTTCAACTTAGTCATTTCCTGTGACCCACTCCTCTGTCCCACCTCAGTCATACCCAAAGATGGTAACACTTCTGATCTTGCTATCACCCAGAGACGTACTACTTTCATGTTCATGAACTCTGAAATTCCCTTATCTAATCAGAATCTGTTGTCATTTCACCCCTTTTTTTTCAGCCCCAAATTCTGTTCTTCACATTGGCCTTTAAATCCTCATCTCTTATATCTTTCCCAGACCATTATTTTTGTACTGGCTGGACTCTATTTATATCCTCATCTTGATCCCTGGGTTCAAATCAACGCTATCTTCTTTTTAATTTTTTAATTCCTTGCCCATTATTGTATCACTGATCTTCCTCTGCCAAATTTAAATCCTGGAATACTTCCACAATCCGCTACCTTCCTTCCTACTCAGGTCTACTAGAGAAAAATCATGAAACTGTGATAGTCCACTAAAAATTTATGTTATGTAATTTCAACTGGACTCTCACTGTTGTTGTTGTAGGAAATTCCTTGACTCTAATTTTCTCATTATATCATTCACCACAATAGTTCTTTCAAATTTTTTAATTCCTCCTCAGACCTCCTATGGCAGCACTGGCAAAGGCATGGCATGTGTGCAGAGCTGGTATTCAGGGAGCTGCTCCATTCCCCCTCTTCCCAGAGCCCAAGGACATTTTTTTCTTGACATACCCCTCTGTCTAGCCACCCAAAGCAAGTACTTCCCCCCTCCACTCTCTGGGGTAATGTGGAGGGCTCACAGGTAGCTCGAAGTTGCAGTTTGAGCACCTGAACTTGAAAACCTTTGCCAACACTATCCTATAGTCTCCACTCCAACAATTTCATGTCTCCTCCATCTTCAAAACATCTTTTATTAGATGCTTCCATTCTTGCTATCATAATATTTTTTCCTTCTTTCAGTGACCATATTCATTCAGGAGGTAGTTTACAATAGATACCTCTACATTCTCTCCTCTTGCTCTCTTTAATTCTTTATAATCTGGCTTCCAATCTCATCATTGAAATGAATCTAATGGTCATTTTCAGTCCTCATTCTTTTTTACGCTCTGCAGCCTCTGAATCTATTGATCACCTTCATTTCCTGAATAGGATCTTCTCTCTAGGTTTCCATGATATCACTGTATCCTCATTCTCCATTTACCTTTCTTGTTTTTTTCTTGTTTTTTTTTTTTTAATTTTCCCACCTACCTTTCTGATCTCTCATCTGTCTCCTTTGCTAGATCTTTATTCAGGCCATATATACAAACTGTGAGTGTTCCCTAGGGCTCTGTACTGAGCCCTCTTCTCTCTTCAGCAATCTCACTTGTTCTTGTAGATTCAATTATCAATTTTATGCTAAGGATTCTTTCATCTACTTATCTAATCCTAACCTCCCCCCTAATTCTTGAACTCTTATCTACAGCTACTTATTTGTCATCTTAGCCTAGATGTTCTTACACATCTTAAATTCAATATATACAAAACTGAATTCTTTTTTTCTTCCAAACTTCCTCTCTTTTGGATTTCCCTATTATTATTAAAGACATCACCATTTTCCCAGTCACCCAGGCATAGAATTTGTGCTATTCTTGGCTATTCACTCTCTTCCCCTCTTCCTACATATCCAATCTTGTCAATTTTAAGTGTATAACATCTTTTATATACCCCCTTCTCTCCTCTGACACTGCCACAGCATTGTAAATTTTCATTGCCTCATACTCAGACTATTACAACAGACTGCTGATTGGTCTGCCTGTGACAAGTCTCTCCCATCTCCAGTCCAAACTCCCTTCTACTATCAAATCAATCTTCAAAAAGAGTAGATCTAACTATGTCAGCCCCTTTCAATAAACTATGGTGGCTTCTTTAAAAAAAACCCTTATCTTCTCTCTTAGAATCATTGCTAAGTATTGATTCCAAGGTAAAAAAGCAATAAGGTAGACAATTGAGGTTAGTTGACTTGCCCAGGGTCACACAGGTAGGAAATAGCTGAGATCTGATTTGAAACCAGGACCTCCCATCTGTAGGCCTGGCTCTCAATCTACTGGACTCAAGGGCAGAGTCTCTCTTGTCTTTCTCAGTATCCCCAGAACTTAGCACAGTACATAGCTCATAGTAGATGCTTAATAAATGATTATTGACTGATTGACAAGATAGAGTCTGAGGAAAGCAAAGGAGAGAACAAAGTGGTTTGCTCCAGGAAAATGTGAAGAGGAAGAAAATACTTTCCATTTAGGGAAGGAGTGGACAAAAAGAAGGAATAAGAAAAGGTGAAGTGGAACTGAACCTAGAAGGAAGAAAAGGATTTCAAAAAACTGGCAGAGACAAGGATGGAGTGAATTCCAAGCATGGGAGGGAGAATGGCTTGTAAAAATTTACCAAGGTAGGTAAATGTAGAATGGAATTGAGAAGTAACTAGTAGTTGAATTTGGCTGGAATCTAATGTACATGTGGGGAAATATTATGAATTCAGTCTGGAAAGGGGAATTGGAGCTAGATTGTAGAAGGCTCTAAATGCTGGACTAATGTGCTTCTATTTTATCTTTTAAGCAATTAAGAACCACTGTAGGTTTTGAGCTGAGGATGAGCATGGTCAGTCTGTCACAGTTAACTGGAAGAAAAGGGATCCCATAGGATATTATTGGGATTAAATAAGCATTTGGGTTAATTTGGATTTTAGTAGCTAAGGACAGGAGAAGAATGCTGAGAAGTACCTTTAAGGGCCAGATGGAATCTTGGGGAGAGTTCCTGGAAGGGAATTCTGATGACCCTGAGAGGCTATTGATTTCCAACTGCCAGGCACTCTTGGAGTGAGGTTTTACTCTGAGAGGCTGGTTGGATCTTCCTCTCTGGAAAACTGTGGAAAACTGAGTGGCAGCTGAAAGAGGAGAACAAGTTCGAGTTTGGGGAATAAATTTGTGAGAGACCAACTGACAAGAGAAAGAAAGACTGTTTTTTCCTCTATGTGACTGCAGAGTGAAGCAGACCAAATGAGGCCTACCAAGGCCAACTGAAGCCTAACTAGGCCCTGAAAGAGCTGATGTTTGCAAGAGTGACCTGGAAAGACTACAAGAAAGCAGTAACTGTAAACTACATATAAGGAGGTTATTAATTAGTATACGTTATTTAGAATAGTTACTGGGAATTAGTGATAGATTAAGGAGTTTTAAGGATGCTTGAGTTTCTAGAGCAAGAAAACAGTTCTTGCGAACCAGTGATGTGGGAAAGTTTAGTTTCCTTTTAGAATTAGAGAATATATCCTCAATCCTTCATTTACCTCTCCTTCCCTTCCTTAAAACCTTTCAAAAAATATTAAATGAGTTTTGTATAAACTGTCTCCCAGTAACTTTCACCCAGCCGTCTCTGAGAAGGCCCATAGGTTACCACAGAGCCTCATCTTAAACCAGCTGGTAGCCAAATGGCTTTAAGGCAACAACAACTAAAGTCAAGAAAAGATACTGTATCCCAATTTCTATACAACAGTAGGATATTATCTTGGATCTGCATGGCAACTCAAAGGAGTCCCCAACTCATAAGGGGACTATTGAATCCAACCATTGAAATCCAACTATTGAATAGTCTTCTCAACTTCATAACAATTTCTTTGTTCTGTGCCTTAGCTCTTAGAGGCAGTTAGGTGGTAAAGTAGATAGAATACTAGGTTTGGAGTCAAAAGTTAAGTTTTGGTGTCTGCCTTACAGACTTACTAACCTTTGTGTGGTCCTGGACAAGTAACTTAACCCCACTCTGCTTCAGTCTGCCTCAGAAATGATAGCACTTATCTCCCAAGATTATTATAAAGATCAGAGGAGATGATATTTGTAAAACACTTAGCACAGTGCCTGGTACACAGTAGATGCTTGTTTTTTTCCTTCCTTCTTTGCCTGCAATATAATGATCCCCATTGCTTTCTTACTTTCCAAAATACCAAGCAGTAGGAAGAAACATTTTTGTTCTGATCACTCTGTTTTGACTGTGCTAAGAATGGGCCAGGTACATGACTTTACAATCTTCTTGCTTAGTGGGACTGAAAGTTGTCAGAGATATATTCCTCCAGAAGAACATTCTTTCCTGAGATTTCCACCTGATGTTTTTCCCTTAGGAATTCTATTCATGACTTTCAATCTGTTCAGTCTTTATTTTCTATAAAAATCTTTATCTCAATACCTTCCCGACACTCAGATCACAGCATCAGAGAATGTTAAAGCTGGAAAGAAGTTTCACAGATCTTTCTCCCCACATCCTCCACAAATGAAAATGATTTGTTTGAAGTTACAGAGGAATAAGAGATCCAAGATTTAAACTCGATTGTCCTGGGTCTATATTCCATGACCTATCCATTCCTACCATGCCAACTCAGAAAACTTATTTATTCTAAAACATAATTTCTTTACTCTTGTTTTGCATGATACAAAGTGTTATACTTAGTAAAAACTTATTCAAATATTCATTTTTATGATTAATTCATATATTTCATGTCATAAATTATGATAAATTTAAGTGGCCTGAAAGTTATCACTTTCACCCTTTTTATTTTAAAGAAAATTTTCATTGAAGTCCTTAGAGAGACCATGAAAACTTCTTTCAGATAGCTGAAAAACCATGATGTCAGTAAAGGGTTAGGCTCCTTCCATATAGCTCCAAACCAGGACTATTGATGAAAGTTACAAGAAGGAAATTTTCAGCTCTAGTATATGAAGGAATTTCTAATTATAACATCCAAATATAGATCAGGCTACTTCTAGAGGTCATGAGATCTCTTTTAGCAGAAATGTGTAAAGAGAGGTTAGATAACAAGTTGTCAGAGATGTTGAAGCAAGGTCCAGATAGGATGCTGGATTAGATGAGTTCATAGATCCCTTCCAAATGAAATTCTACCCTCCTAAGTCTTCACTGAGTAGTTTTCTAGTCAATTCAATTTATAAGAGAAGGGGAAAAATTAGAAATTACACTTGATAATTTAAAATATAAAATCCAAACTCCTAGGCCAAAAGGTTTTAGATTTTTTTCTTCTTCTCAATTATCAAGCTTTTTTTCCTCTCCCCTCACTCATTGAAAAATAAAAAGAAAAAATCCTTATAAGAAATATTGTCAATGGTGCAACTAGGTGGCTCAGTGGATTGAGAGTCAAGACTAGAGATAGGAGGTCCTAGGTTCAAATCTTCCTAGCTGTGTGACTTTGGGCTAGTTATTTAACCCCTAATTCTTTTGCCTTGGAATCTATATACAGTTTTGATTTTAAGATGGAAAGTAAAGGCTTATAAAAAAAGAAATATATTCAAGCAAAACAAATTCCCATAATGGTGATATCCAAAAATGTTTTCTCATTTTGATTACTTAGTCCATTTCCTCTCTGTTGGGAGGTAGGTAGCATTTTGTGTCATCTATCCTCTAGAGTCATGGTTGATCATTGTGTTGATCAGAGTTTTTCAATCTAAAAGCCTCTTTGCCACTCTTTCAGTGTCTGAAGATGTCTATGCCCCTCAAGATGTTAGGAAGAAATCCCAGAAGGCTAGTACTAAAGAATAATGTGCATGTGACAGTAACTCTAGTAGGCAATGACCTTCAGCTGATGAGACAAGACTATCCACGAAACAGACATAGACTTCAATAAATACTCCAACTAAATCCTAAAGTATCTTCTCCCAAAGGTTAGAAATTTCCTCAGCATTTCATGCGTTCAAGCCCAGGAGATCAAAGAGCTGGCCATCACATGCAGAATCATCACCAAGTAAGGCAGGCTTCTAGCGTCAGTGTGCACAGAAGGGGATTGTTCAGAGATGAATATGTGCTTTTCAGGCTAGCATGAAAGGCGAATGATTCTCCAAAGTATCCAAGTTTCCAACCCATCCTATATCATGGTCCTGACACTAAATGTGAAGTTGTAGAAGAGGCCAGAACCAGGGTAAACTTGAAAACCAAATATTTCCTCTGCTGCGAAAGAAGAGGCAAAAACACTGCCCTTAGTTGGAATCTGGCCATAGTTAATATTGCAAGGAAAGAAAGGGTCAACGACAAGGGTAAATGATTATCAACCAACCTTAGTTATTGAATGAATAAAGTAATAACATTCCCTATTTTCTGTTCACTTGGTCATTTCTTAGTTTAGGCCCTTATCACCTCTTGTCTGGGCTATTTCAATGATTTCCCTTCTAACTGGCTTCTCTCCCTTGTCTCTTTGATTCACTTTCAACACATCTTTAATCCATCTCATCAATCCATCCATAGCATCCTCAGTAAATCCTGATGGTTTTCCTAAAGCATAAATCATAAGAATGATCAATTTGTGAAACACTTAGCTAATCAATACACTGATCCAAGACAATTCCAAAAGAGGTGTGAAGAAAAATGCTATCAATATCCAGAGAAAGAACTGATGAACTCTGAATACAGACTAAAGCATACTTTTTTACTTCTTTATTTTTCTTGCTTTTGTTTTTAACATGGCTGTATGAAAATAAGATTTGCTTGATTTCACACATATAATTAGTATGAATTCTTGCCTTCACAATGTGGGCAGAGGAAAGGTGAGAGTGAGGAAAAGAAATTAGAACTCAAAAGTTTTTTAATGAATGTTAAAATAGATCCAATTTTTTAAAAAAACAATGAGAAGGAAAAAATAATAAACGTATCATATTGGTTCCTTAAAATTAAAAAGAAATACCCTCTTTCCTCTCTTCTATTTTTAAAAATTCTTCTATTATTCCAAATTTTATAAAGCAAGCATTTCCATATACAAAGAAAAATGAGATATTAAACAAATGAAATCACAAAAAATAAAATATTTCTATCCACAAGTGTTCCAGTTCTTTCTCAACCTCCCTGAATCATAAAAGATATATTTGAGGAGGCTAACATGTACATATAAATTAAGTCTTTCATGTTTCATCTTTCACTTCACTTTCTGAAGATAACATTCACAAGTTTATTCTTCCAGCATTAATTCTGTGTCTGTCTATAATGTTCTCCTGGTTCTATTCATTTCACTGTTCATTATCTCACATAGTTCTTTCCAAGTTTTGTTTTGTTTTTTTAATCAGTCTGTTCGTTTCTTTTGGCACAGTAGTATTCTATCCCAAGCATATACCACTATTTGTTCAGCCATTCCCCAATTTATGGGCATCCTCTCAGTTTCCAATTCTTTGCTACCACAAAGAGAGCTACTATAAATATTTTGGAACATATGGGTTCTTTCCTTGATTTTCTTGGGAAACAGCCACAGCAATGGTATTGCTAGGTTGAAAAGTATACGCAGTTTTATAACTCTCTGACTGTAATTCCAAATTGCTCTCCCAAATGATTGGATCTGTTCACAGCTCCACCAAGCATATACTAGTGCCCCACTTTCCACATCCCCTCCAACATTTGTCACGTTGCCCTTTTCTCATTTTTGCCAGTCTGATGGGTATAAGGTGATATTTCAGAGTTGTTTCAGTTTGCATTTCTCTAATCAGTAGTGGCTTAAAGCATTTTTTCATATATGTGGCTTTGAGTTCTTCCTCTGAAAATTGTCTATTCATATCTCTTACTCATTTATTAATTGGGGGATGGCTCTTATTCCTATGAATCTGACAAAGTTCTCTATACATTTTAGAGATGAGACCTCTGAGAGGCTATCTATAAAAATTTTCCCTGAATTTTCTGCTTTCTTTCAAATCTTGGCAGCATTTATTTTATTCCTACAAAAATTTTCAATTTAATGTATTCAAAATTATCCATTTTACATTTCACATTGCTCTCCATCTCTTGTTGACTCATAAATTCCTCTCCTATACATAAATCTGATAAATAGTATACTCCCTGTTCTAATTTACTTATGCTATCTCCTTTATGTCCAGATCATGTATCCATTTTAATCTAATCTAAGTTAATAGTGCAAGATACTGGTCTATACCTAGTTTCTGCCAAATTAATTTCCAGTTATCCCAGCAATTTTTACCAAACAGTAACTCTAATCCCAAAAATCTGGATCTATAATTTTGTCAAATAAAAGACTACTATAATCTTTTACTGCTGTTTCTTAAATGCCTGTTCTATTCCATTGATCTACCTTTCTATTTCTCAATAAGTACCAGATAGTTTTGATAGTTACTACTTTATAATACAATTTAAAATTTGGTAGTTTTAGACCTTCTTTTACATTGTTTTCATTAATTACTCTGATAGTCTTGATCTCTTATTCTCCCAAATGAATTTTGTAATTTTTTCTAACTCAAAATATTTTGTTAATTTAATTGGAATAGCATTGAATAAATAGATTAGGTAAAATAGGAGTTATTTTAATTATATTGGCTCTGCCCACCCAAGAACAATTACTAATTCTCCAGTCATTTAGAGCTGACTTTATTTGTGTAAAAAAAATGTTTTCTAATAATGTTCATTTGGTTCCTGGATTTATTTTGTCAGGTAAATTCCCAGGTATTTTATTCTGTCTGTGGTTATTTTAAATGGAGTACTTTCTCTTTCTCTCTCTTCTTGAACAACTTTGTCAGTAATACATAAAAATGCTGATGATTTATGTGGATTTATTTTATATACTGCTACTCAAAGTATTGATAGTTTCAACTAACTTTCTAGTTGAATTTCTATTTTTCCACATATCCCATCATGTCATCAGCCAAAGGACATGGTTTTATTACCTCTCTACCAATTCTGATGCCTTCAATTTCTTTTTCTTCTCTTTTTGCTATTACTAGCATTTCTAATACTATACTAAATAATATTAGTGATAATGGGCATCCTTGTTTCACTCCTGACCTTACTGGGAAGACTTCTAGTTTCTCCCCATTACAGATAATACTTGCCGATAGCTTTAGGTAGATGCTTTGTATTATTTTAAGAAAAAAACTCATTCACATTTATGCTTTCCAGGAATTTTAAAAGGAATTAGAGTTGTATTTTGTCAAATGTTTTTTTGCACTTATTAATATAATCATGTTTTTATTACTTTTGTTATTATCAATTGTGTTGGTAGTTTTCCTTATATTAAACCATCCCTGTATTCCCATTATAAATCCTATTTGGTCACAATGTATTGTCTTTGTGACATAGTCTCCTAACTTGTATTTTATTATTTTTGCATCCACATTCATTAATGATATTGGTCTATAAATTTCTTTCTCTTTGCTCTTCCTGGTATTTAGATATCAGCACTATATTTGTTTCATAAAAGGAGTTTGGTAAAACTATTTCTTTACCAGTTATTTCAAATAATTTAATATTGGAATTGATCCTTAAATGTTTCATAGAATTCATTTGTAAATCCATCTGGTCTTGATGTGTTTTTTTCTTATGAAGTTCATTTATAGCTTTTTTCAATTACCTTTTCTAAAATAGGTTTATTTTATAAAATAAAATATATAAAAATATAAAAATATTTTATATATTTATTTAACTTGATGTCTAGTTATTACTCTAATGGTCTAGGCCAGTGATGGGCAAACTACAGCCTGCAGGCCAGATATGGCCCCCTGAAATGTTCTACCCCACCCCAGTGGGACATTATTCCTAATCTGATGAATACAATGAGTAGGATAAAATACAAAAAAACTTCGAAAGAGTTGCCTTAGGAAACAGAGGAGCATTTCCTTTCCTTTGGCCCCCTCTTTAGAAAGTTTGCCCATCATTGGTCAAGGCAGCTTGTTTTTTGCAAATATTTTTCTATTTCTCTATCATTTATTTTCATATATTTGAGCAAAATAACTTCTAATAACTCTATAATTTCATCTTTGTTGGTATATTCACCCTTTTCATCATTAATTCTAGAAATTTGGTTTTCGTCTCTTTTTTAGATTAATCAATAGTTTACTGATTTTGATGACTTTTTTTTTTTTATAAAAACCAATTCCTAGATTTATTTAGTAAATCAATGGTTATCTTATATTCAATTTTGTTGATCTCATTTTTAATTTTAGGGTTTCTAATTTGATATTTAGTTGAGAATTCTTAATTAGTTATTTTTCTAGTTTTTAATTGATTCATTGATCTTTTCTTTCTCTATCTTATTAACATAAGCTTTTAGATAAATACATTTTCCTCTTATTCCTGCTTTTGTTGTTTCCAACAGTTTTGGTATGTTGTTTCATTATTATCTTTCTCTTTAATGAATTTATTTATTGTTTCAATAATGTTCTTTAATTCACTTATTCCCTTAATATATGTCCTTTTTACTGTGTCACGTTTTGAGAAGGTGCATTTTATATTTCTATTTTTCTACATTAAACAATAATATTGTGTGCCCTAATATATGGTCAGTTTTTGTGAAATTACCGTATACTGCTGAGAAGAAAGTATGCTCTTTTTTCTAGTTCAATTCTCTCCAAATATGTATCATATTTAACTTATCTAAAACTCTATTCATCTCTTTGACTTCTTTCTTATTTTTTGGTTAGATTTATCTACTTCTGTGAGGGGGATATTAAAGTTCCCCCCACCCCATTATTGTTTTGTTATCTATTTCCATCTGTAAGTCATTTAATTTTTTTTAACATTTATTAAAGCACTTACTTTCTTATTAGGCTCAGTGCTGGGAAAAAAAATTTTTTTAAGGCAAAATAAACTCCCTGTTCTCAAGGACTGTTAGAAGGTACTCACATTCTAATGAGAGAAATAAAATACAAACAATTATGTACAGTCAGGCTGCTTACAGGATAAGTTGGACATAAAGACAGAGGAAAGTCATTGATATTAAGGAAACTTCTTGTGGAAGGTAAAGTTTTGATTGAGAATTCAGAGAAGCCAAGAGACAAATTGAGGAGAGAATTTTAAGCCAAGAGAACTCAGTAAAAATGTCCAGAGGCAGGACAGTGTCTTCTGTAAGGAACAGCAAGGAAGAGTAAGATCTAAAAAAATCAGAAAAGCAGAAAGCAACCAGATTATGAAGGGCTTTAAAGCCAAATGGAAGATATTTTATTTGATCCCGAAAGCAATAGGGAGCTTCTAGTTTTGATTGAATAGGAAGGGGATATAGTCAGATTTGTACTTTATGAAGATAAGTTTGGCAGCTGAAGGAAGAATGGGCTAGAGTGAGGAGATCCTTGGGTCAGGAACATTTAATTTTTTCTTTAAAATTTTTGAAGTTAGAACATTTGACAAATGTAGATTTTAAATTGATGATGCTTCAGTATCTATGGTACCTTTTAATATAATATGGTTTCCCAGTTTATCTCTTTTGAGTATATCTATTTTAGTTTTAACTTTGTTAGCGATCATGATTGCTACTTCTACTTTCTTTGCATCAACTGCAGCATAGAATATTCTTTTCTGGCACTTTTACTCTATATGCGTCTCTTATTTTTAAGTATGTTTCTTGTGAACAATATATTTTTGAGTTTTGGTTTTTTTGATCCATTCTGGTATCTGTTTTCATTTTATGGGTGAATTTGTCCCATTTACATTCAATATCATAATTATTAATTGTATATTTCCCTTTGTTCTGTTCTTCCTCACCATTTGTCCTCTTTCCTTTTTGCTGTATCCCTCCTCAGATGTTCAATTTCTTATGTCTATTTCTCTGACCTCTCTTCCCTGTTGAATGAATTCCTTCCATTTTTCAAACCTTAATTCAAATTCTATTACTTCAATGGAGCCTTTGAAAAAGATAGTTTAGATCTCATTCAGCATTGTTTCTAATGCACTTATCTATATGTACTCTCTAATGCACTTATCTATATGTATTCTTTAATGCCCTTATCATATATATATATATATAATTCTCTGTATATGGGTTATATTGATCTACTAGACTCTAAACTCCATCAGAGCAGGTACAATATTGTCACTAAATTTTATGTACTCCCTATTGTCTAATATTGTGATCTGAAAATACTAAGTAGATAATATGTTTATGGATTTGAATTAATGTTTAGTTTGAGAGCCAAAACAGTCACAGAAAAATAGTAACTGTACATGTTGGTTAAGTCAAATGCATGAGAAACAGGTTACATTTGAAGCTTCAAAAACTGTAATCATGATGATCATAGGTAAAACTTTACAGGCTTTATGAAAGACAGAGCTCAATCAAATTTGGAATACTAGGTCAGGATAGGACCAAGCTATTTTGCTACAATGTTTAGTAGTTTAATTTTTTTTTATTATGAATGTAACACAACCTCTCCATCAAAAATCATTTTCATATACAAAATAGAAGACAAAAGATTGATTAAATGTAAAACTATATTATTTATTAGATATATTAGATATAGCTTGTCTTTTTAGTATATAATAAATTTAACCTATTACTTTAAAAGCTGTCATGCTCCTCTGTTTCTTCTGAACTTGGTTTTGTGCTTCAATGATCTTTATATCTTTCTTAATTTTTTAGATAACATTATAGCTACTTCCCTTTCTCTCCCTAGTTAAAATAAATAAGGTATTATCCTTGTAACAAGGATTATCAACCAAATAATAATCAAATAAAACCACAATCCACTATAACCAAAAATGTATGTCTTGTTTCAATGCCTAGTATTTGCAACACAACTTTACCCTAACCCAGTTATTCCCAAACTTTTTTGGCCTGCTGCCCCCTTTCCAGAAAAAAATATTACTTAGCCCCCTGGAAATTACTTTTTTTTTTAATTTTAATAGCAATTAATAGGAAAGATAAATGCACCTGTGGCCATCACAGCCCCCCTGGATCGCTGCAGCACCCACCAGGGGGTGATAGCACCCACTTTGGGAATCACTGCCCTAACCTATAGAAACTCATGCCACATATGAAAAAAATAATAACTTGAAGTCAGGAACATCTGCCAAGTAGATAGTAATGGAAAACTCACCTGGGAACTTTATGAGCTACATCATCATCACCATAGCACCTCCTGTCAAATGTAATCTTATGTGTTTCATTAATGAAAACTGATTTTATCGCTAGCCTAAGCAAAATCTAAGCAAAAATGCATGTACTATTAATATATATTACCAAACAATCAAATAATGCAATACAAAAACCAAAGATATGCTTTGGATCATCCATGCTATTGCTTTCTTGTGAGAAGATCCTGCAACATTCAACAAAATGGTTGACAGAAAACAAGAAACAGAATTTAACAACATAATGGGCTTAGTGAGAATCAGAAAAAGTTTCTTAAGTTGAAATATTTGGCTCAGACCAGAGAATTTTTATGACCAAAAGAAGAAGACAATTTAGGAATGGGGAAACCAGAATCCTATTCTCATCTCCATCATTGTGTTATTTTAAGTTGAATTACATTATTTTTGGGTTTCCATTTCTCCATCTCATCAATTTCAGAAAGCTGGATATTATTCTCTAATAAGCAAGTCTCCTAATTAGCACTCTTCCCTTTGGCCACTCAACAGGAAGTGAGCATGTTGAGAGTCAAGAGCCTATAACAACAAGGCTAATTACCAAGAGGCAACTGTGGGTGACATTCTGCAGGAAATGTAATTAAAAAGTACATCAGCATTAGAGTGACTAATCCATGAGAAGGGAAGGGAAGGGAAGGGAAAGAAGAGCAAGTTTGCCAGTCTGTAGAGACAGTTGAGACAATCCACCAAAGAAGCAATGCTGTAAGACCGTCATCCTTTGTATCTACCAGAAAGGGTAGGGAGGATGGAGAGAAGGGTAGAATTGATTTTTCTCCCCACTCCCTGGCCATGATGACTTGCAGTAGGTTCATAAGAATAAATTAATGAAGGCTGCTCCACGAACTATAATGAGGGAGAGCAGAGAAGAAAGCCAAGTATGGATTTAAAAGAGAAGTAGATGTAGAAGTCAGTAATCCAGCTGTCCCAGGAGCCTGGCCGAGGAATCCACCTGGCAGAGATGCTATGCCCACAAATAAGCAGCATGAGAACACTGTAAGAACAAAAGGGACAGCAGAGCCCTGTTATTGGTAGGATGAGAGAGGAAGGAAGAGAATCAAATATAAAAGAGGGAGGGATTAACATAGTAGAAAGATCATCTTTTCCTCAGAAGACTAGAGGGAAGGAAGAAAATATGAGATTAATGTAGAAGGGTTTTGAGTTGAGGAAATTAAGAAACTAAGAATGGAGGGTTTTGATTTTCTAATAACGTAGGAGGAAAGAACATTTGCTGAGAGAAGCAAAGAAATCTTTGAGAGGAAAAGGTGTGGACACTAAGGAAGGTGTTAGAGTCAATCAGTGGAGAATATAGGAATTGCTGTGTTGCAGTGAGGACCCAGTTAAGATAGAATAACATGAATCTGGTGGTAGGGTTGTTGTATGACTTTTTCCATTAGCAACATTCAGGTAGGAATGAAGAAGATAAGTGGAAAAAAGATCAAGTTTTGAAAATTGGCAGATGAACAAGGGTAGGACAAAGGCAAAGAACCCAAGGAAAGGGTACAATGTATATATAGTTGAATTGGTCAACTGCTGAGTCCAGACCATGAAGAGAAGAAACTGAGGCAGAGATAATAGTTTGGAAGAACAGAGAGACATGGAAGCACCATATGTCTCAGTGAAGATGTTAGAAGGAATAAAGTAAGGGGAGGGGGATGGAAAATAAGAAATTAAGAATAAAAGATCATGGAGGGGGCCTACTTATAGTGATTTTTAGATTTCAAGGATGACAATACCAATGAAATATAATAAAAGACAGAAATGGCAAGAACTGAATAGGTAGATGAAACAGGAGGTTAGAGTGTTTAAAAAGACAAAGACACATTTATTAAAGTCCTCAAGAAAGGCATAGAGGAAGATTATGAATCAAGGACAAAACTCCTTGAGAAAAAAGGGAGACTAAGCTGGACAACTTTCAGAATTAAAATAACATTTTAACTTGAAAACTCTCTGCAAGGGAAAAGATAAAACATGAAAACTTTATGCAAATACATCTGTAGTAATCTTATTTCACACATCTGGAGATGGTACTTAGGACAATTCTGGTATAAATCAAAGTCCCCAGGAAGATCTCAGACAAACTTAAAAATAATTAGGGAGACACAGCAAAATCTAATAAACTATCATAGACAAAAAGTAACCAGAATACAGAGAGCACGTCTATGAATTCTTCTGAGCAAAGGAATCACAAACACATCAACAGAGAAGTTATACAGAGATTAAGAAGCATTGGGATGAATCAAGTCAACATAGCCAACAAATATGGGTGGGGAAAAACTGAAATTGCAATAGGATAAAGATGTAAACTGGAACTTTAACTAGTTCAAGTTCATCACTGACTCCTGGCATGTTGAAAGTGACTCAAACATTTTTAAGATTTGAAGAAGTTTGAATTTTCTTTCTTTCTTTATTTTTTTTTAAAGATAAACTAGCAGAAAGTTTATGGTTGCAAAAGTAAGGCTGAATCCTTTAATACTCAACAGCTCCACCATAAGTACTTTGGCCTTTGTAAAAGAAGGTGTTAATTTTAACTCATTTCCCCTCTACACAGAAGGAAATTCTAGAACTTAAGAGACACCAATATCTTGAATGTAGTTTGAAGGTCACACATAAAACAGCCTAAACCAATTTTGCAGCAAGGAAATGTCAAAGAACAATTCTTCCAAAATCACTTATTAAAATTACAATGCTCTAAATTGCTTTTTTCCCCCTAAGTTCAGGAGATGTAAGGTGTCAACAACCATTAACAAGAGAGTTCTTAGCCTGAAGTTCCCATTATTCATCAATAGAATTCAAGGGGCCCACGAATATGGGTGAGAAAAAAATTCATCTTTATTTTCACTAAATACTCATGGAAATTTAGCATTTCCCTCCATTATTTTAAAACATTCTCAGGGGACAGCTAGATGACTCAGCGGATTGAAATCCAGGCCTAGAGATAAGAGGTCCTGGGTTCAAATATGACTTTAGAAAATTCCTAGCTGTGTGACCTTGGACAAGTCACTTACCCTCCCCTTGCCTAGCCCTTACCACTCTTCTGCCTTGAAACCAATACACAGTATTGATCCTAAGATGGAAGCTAAGGTCTTTAAAAAAAAATTCTGAGAAGGGGTTTTTCACCAGATTGCCAATGGGGCATTTCACCAAAAAAAAAGGTTCAGACTCCCTGTACTAACATAAACCTATTATTTCTTACATTGAATCACCTTCCTTAAGCTTTCAGTGAGCCACCACAGGATTTTCTATTTAATGTTAGTGTATCATCACTCAACAAGTATTTCTTAATTACCTACTATGTGCCAGGTTCTTTGCTACATGCTAGGGATACAAAAGACAAACAACTTGCCCTAAAGGAGCTTATATTCAAAGGAGAAACAACATGAATGTGTAGTTTTATATGAAATATCTACAAAACAGATACAAGGTCACCTTAGGGCAAGAGTTCTTAGCCTGGGGATCATGATTTGCTTCAAATATATTTTTTATAATTTTATTTCCATATAATTGGTTTTCTCTATATTCAGAGTTATTTTATTTTATATATTTAAAAACATTATTCTGAGAAGGGATCCATGAGACAAAAAAAGATTAAGCACCTCTAATTTAGGGAGAAAGTGGAAGCAGCAAACACCTTGGGAACAAGTCATGGTTAAGCACAATCTGGAGGGAAGAGCCACTCGGAGGGAAGGAGGAAGAGCATTCCAGGCAAGGAGGAGAGCCAGTACAAGAGCAGAGAAATGGGACATGAGGGGTTATGTGCAACAAATAATACAAAGGCCAGTTTGGCTTTTTTTTTTTTTTTGACTGTGTGGAGGTAAATAATGGGTATGAAATTTAGAAAGGTAGGATGGGGCCTAGTAGTGAAATTTAAATCCAAACTGAGGAATTTATATTTAATCTTAGAGGTGGAATTAATTTACGAATAGAATTATATGGTCAGACTTATACTTTAAGGCAGGGGTCGGCAACATATGGCTCTTGAGCCATAGCTGGCTCTTTTGAGGGCCAGATATGGCTCTTTCTGCAGGAGCCATAAAGTCAATTTTTTTTCAGGCGCTGTTACAGGAGCACGCACTGCACTGTACGGCTCTCACAAAATTACATTTTAAAAAATGTGGCATTTATGGCTCTCACAGCCAAAAAGGTTGCCGACCCCTGCCTTAAGGAAATAAATCTGGGGGATGGGGCAAGCAAGGTAGCTCTGTAGATTGAGAACTAGGCCTAGAAATGGCAGGTCCTGGGTTCAAATCAGGCCTCAGACACTTCCTACCTGAGTGACCCTGGGCAAGTCACTTAACTCCCATTGCCTAGGCTTTACCCCACTTCTGCCTTAGAACCAATGCACAGTAGTGATTCTAAGACAGAAGGTTAAAGGGTTTAAAAAAAAGAAAGAAAATAAATCTGGTAACTTCATGGAACATAGCCTGGAGTGAGAAGAGATTTGAAGCAATTATGGGGTTCTTACAATAATCCAGGTGGGAAGTAATTAGAGCCTGAACTAAAACAGTAGCTATGTGAATGGAGAGAAGGGAACACATGTGAAGGATGTTGTGGAAATAGATAAATATTGTAAGATTCATCAGTGAATTGAATGGGGAAGGAGATAGAAAGTGACCATAAAGTTGCAAACTTGGGTGACTCTAAGGATAATAACACCCTCAAAATTAATAGGATAGTGCAGATGAGTAATGGGTTTGAGAGGAAAAGTGAGTTCTAGATTGGACATAATAAATTTTAAATACCTATGGGACATCCAATACAAAATACCCAACTATTGATATGAGTGCTCATAGTGGGAGGAGGGTGGAAAGGGGGGGGAGGGAGAGAGGCAGGGAGAGAGAAGAGAAGAGAAGAGAAGAGAAAAGAAGAGAAGAGAAGAGAAGAGAAGAGAAGAGAAGAGAAGAGAAGAG
>NC_058136.1:82104657-82139352 GCF_016433145.1 Gracilinanus agilis | reverse complement strand
CTCTTCTCTTCTCTTCTCTTCTCTTCTCTTCTCTTCTCTTCTCTTCTTTTCTCTTCTCTTCTCTTCTCTTCTCTCTCCCTGCCTCTCTCCCTCCCCCCCCTTTCCACCCTCCTCCCACTATGAGCACTCATATCAATAGTTGGGTATTTTGTATTGGATGTCCCATAGGTATTTAAAATTTATTATGTCCAATCTAGAACTCACTTTTCCTCTCAAACCCATTACTCATCTGCACTATCCTATTAATTTTGAGGGTGTTATTATCCTTAGAGTCACCCAAGTTTGCAACTTTATGGTCACTTTCTATCTCCTTCCCCATTCAATTCACTGATGAATCTTACAATATTTATCTATTTCCACAACATCCTTCACATGTGTTCCCTTCTCTCCATTCACATAGCTACTGTTTTAGTTCAGGCTCTAATTACTTCCCACCTGGATTATTGTAAGAACCCCATAATTGCTTCAAATCTCTTCTCACTCCAGGCTATGTTCCATGAAGTTACCAGATTTATTTTCTTTCTTTTTTTTAAACCCTTTAACCTTCTGTCTTAGAATCACTACTGTGCATTGGTTCTAAGGCAGAAGTGGGGTAAAGCCTAGGCAATGGGAGTTAAGTGACTTGCCCAGGGTCACTCAGGTAGGAAGTGTCTGAGGCCTGATTTGAACCCAGGACCTGCCATTTCTAGGCCTAGTTCTCAATCTACAGAGCTACCTTGCTTGCCCCATCCCCCAGATTTATTTCCTTAAGGCAGGGGTCGGCAACCTTTTTGGCTGTGAGAGCCATAAATGCCACATTTTTTAAAATGTAATTTTGTGAGAGCCGTACAGTGCAGTGCGTGCTCCTGTAACAGCGCCTGAAAAAAAATTGACTTTATGGCTCCTGCAGAAAGAGCCATATCTGGCCCTCAAAAGAGCCAGCTATGGCTCAAGAGCCATATGTTGCCGACCCCTGCCTTAAAGTATAAGTCTGACCATATAATTCTATTCGTAAATTAATTCCACCTCTAAGATTAAATATAAATTCCTCAGTTTGGATTTAAATTTCACTACTAGGCCCCATCCTACCTTTCTAAATTTCATACCCATTATTTACCTCCACACAGTCAAAAAAAAAAAAAAAGCCAAACTGGCCTTTGTATTATTTGTTGCACATAACCCCTCATGTCCCATTTCTCTGCTCTTGTACTGGCTCTCCTCCTTGCCTGGAATGCTCTTCCTCCTTCCCTCCGAGTGGCTCTTCCCTCCAGATTGTGCTTAACCATGACTTGTTCCCAAGGTGTTTGCTGCTTCCACTTTCTCCCTAAATTAGAGGTGCTTAATCTTTTTTTGTCTCATGGATCCCTTCTCAGAATAATGTTTTTAAATATATAAAATAAAATAACTCTGAATATAGAGAAAACCAATTATATGGAAATAAAATTATAAAAAATATATTTGAAGCAAATCATGATCCCCAGGCTAAGAACTCTTGCCCTAAGGTGACCTTGTATCTGTTTTGTAGATATTTCATATAAAACTACACATTCATGTTGTTTCTCCTTTGAATATAAGCTCCTTTAGGGCAAGTTGTTTGTCTTTTGTATCCCTAGCATGTAGCAAAGAACCTGGCACATAGTAGGTAATTAAGAAATACTTGTTGAGTGATGATACACTAACATTAAATAGAAAATCCTGTGGTGGCTCACTGAAAGCTTAAGGAAGGTGATTCAATGTAAGAAATAATAGGTTTATGTTAGTACAGGGAGTCTGAACCTTTTTTTTTGGTGAAATGCCCCATTGGCAATCTGGTGAAAAACCCCTTCTCAGAATTTTTTTTTAAAGACCTTAGCTTCCATCTTAGGATCAATACTGTGTATTGGTTTCAAGGCAGAAGAGTGGTAAGGGCTAGGCAAGGGGAGGGTAAGTGACTTGTCCAAGGTCACACAGCTAGGAATTTTCTAAAGTCATATTTGAACCCAGGACCTCTTATCTCTAGGCCTGGATTTCAATCCGCTGAGTCATCTAGCTGTCCCCTGAGAATGTTTTAAAATAATGGAGGGAAATGCTAAATTTCCATGAGTATTTAGTGAAAATAAAGATGAATTTTTTTCTCACCCATATTCGTGGGCCCCTTGAATTCTATTGATGAATAATGGGAACTTCAGGCTAAGAACTCTCTTGTTAATGGTTGTTGACACCTTACATCTCCTGAACTTAGGGGGAAAAAAGCAATTTAGAGCATTGTAATTTTAATAAGTGATTTTGGAAGAATTGTTCTTTGACATTTCCTTGCTGCAAAATTGGTTTAGGCTGTTTTATGTGTGACCTTCAAACTACATTCAAGATATTGGTGTCTCTTAAGTTCTAGAATTTCCTTCTGTGTAGAGGGGAAATGAGTTAAAATTAACACCTTCTTTTACAAAGGCCAAAGTACTTATGGTGGAGCTGTTGAGTATTAAAGGATTCAGCCTTACTTTTGCAACCATAAACTTTCTGCTAGTTTATCTTTAAAAAAAAATAAAGAAAGAAAGAAAATTCAAACTTCTTCAAATCTTAAAAATGTTTGAGTCACTTTCAACATGCCAGGAGTCAGTGATGAACTTGAACTAGTTAAAGTTCCAGTTTACATCTTTATCCTATTGCAATTTCAGTTTTTCCCCACCCATATTTGTTGGCTATGTTGACTTGATTCATCCCAATGCTTCTTAATCTCTGTATAACTTCTCTGTTGATGTGTTTGTGATTCCTTTGCTCAGAAGAATTCATAGACGTGCTCTCTGTATTCTGGTTACTTTTTGTCTATGATAGTTTATTAGATTTTGCTGTGTCTCCCTAATTATTTTTAAGTTTGTCTGAGATCTTCCTGGGGACTTTGATTTATACCAGAATTGTCCTAAGTACCATCTCCAGATGTGTGAAATAAGATTACTACAGATGTATTTGCATAAAGTTTTCATGTTTTATCTTTTCCCTTGCAGAGAGTTTTCAAGTTAAAATGTTATTTTAATTCTGAAAGTTGTCCAGCTTAGTCTCCCTTTTTTCTCAAGGAGTTTTGTCCTTGATTCATAATCTTCCTCTATGCCTTTCTTGAGGACTTTAATAAATGTGTCTTTGTCTTTTTAAACACTCTAACCTCCTGTTTCATCTACCTATTCAGTTCTTGCCATTTCTGTCTTTTATTATATTTCATTGGTATTGTCATCCTTGAAATCTAAAAATCACTATAAGTAGGCCCCCTCCATGATCTTTTATTCTTAATTTCTTATTTTCCATCCCCCTCCCCTTACTTTATTCCTTCTAACATCTTCACTGAGACATATGGTGCTTCCATGTCTCTCTGTTCTTCCAAACTATTATCTCTGCCTCAGTTTCTTCTCTTCATGGTCTGGACTCAGCAGTTGACCAATTCAACTATATATACATTGTACCCTTTCCTTGGGTTCTTTGCCTTTGTCCTACCCTTGTTCATCTGCCAATTTTCAAAACTTGATCTTTTTTCCACTTATCTTCTTCATTCCTACCTGAATGTTGCTAATGGAAAAAGTCATACAACAACCCTACCACCAGATTCATGTTATTCTATCTTAACTGGGTCCTCACTGCAACACAGCAATTCCTATATTCTCCACTGATTGACTCTAACACCTTCCTTAGTGTCCACACCTTTTCCTCTCAAAGATTTCTTTGCTTCTCTCAGCAAATGTTCTTTCCTCCTACGTTATTAGAAAATCAAAACCCTCCATTCTTAGTTTCTTAATTTCCTCAACTCAAAACCCTTCTACATTAATCTCATATTTTCTTCCTTCCCTCTAGTCTTCTGAGGAAAAGATGATCTTTCTACTATGTTAATCCCTCCCTCTTTTATATTTGATTCTCTTCCTTCCTCTCTCATCCTACCAATAACAGGGCTCTGCTGTCCCTTTTGTTCTTACAGTGTTCTCATGCTGCTTATTTGTGGGCATAGCATCTCTGCCAGGTGGATTCCTCGGCCAGGCTCCTGGGACAGCTGGATTACTGACTTCTACATCTACTTCTCTTTTAAATCCATACTTGGCTTTCTTCTCTGCTCTCCCTCATTATAGTTCGTGGAGCAGCCTTCATTAATTTATTCTTATGAACCTACTGCAAGTCATCATGGCCAGGGAGTGGGGAGAAAAATCAATTCTACCCTTCTCTCCATCCTCCCTACCCTTTCTGGTAGATACAAAGGATGACGGTCTTACAGCATTGCTTCTTTGGTGGATTGTCTCAACTGTCTCTACAGACTGGCAAACTTGCTCTTCTTTCCCTTCCCTTCCCTTCCCTTCTCATGGATTAGTCACTCTAATGCTGATGTACTTTTTAATTACATTTCCTGCAGAATGTCACCCACAGTTGCCTCTTGGTAATTAGCCTTGTTGTTATAGGCTCTTGACTCTCAACATGCTCACTTCCTGTTGAGTGGCCAAAGGGAAGAGTGCTAATTAGGAGACTTGCTTATTAGAGAATAATATCCAGCTTTCTGAAATTGATGAGATGGAGAAATGGAAACCCAAAAATAATGTAATTCAACTTAAAATAACACAATGATGGAGATGAGAATAGGATTCTGGTTTCCCCATTCCTAAATTGTCTTCTTCTTTTGGTCATAAAAATTCTCTGGTCTGAGCCAAATATTTCAACTTAAGAAACTTTTTCTGATTCTCACTAAGCCCATTATGTTGTTAAATTCTGTTTCTTGTTTTCTGTCAACCATTTTGTTGAATGTTGCAGGATCTTCTCACAAGAAAGCAATAGCATGGATGATCCAAAGCATATCTTTGGTTTTTGTATTGCATTATTTGATTGTTTGGTAATATATATTAATAGTACATGCATTTTTGCTTAGATTTTGCTTAGGCTAGCGATAAAATCAGTTTTCATTAATGAAACACATAAGATTACATTTGACAGGAGGTGCTATGGTGATGATGATGTAGCTCATAAAGTTCCCAGGTGAGTTTTCCATTACTATCTACTTGGCAGATGTTCCTGACTTCAAGTTATTATTTTTTTCATATGTGGCATGAGTTTCTATAGGTTAGGGCAGTGATTCCCAAAGTGGGTGCTATCACCCCCTGGTGGGTGCTGCAGCGATCCAGGGGGGCTGTGATGGCCACAGGTGCATTTATCTTTCCTATTAATTGCTATTAAAATTAAAAAAAAAAGTAATTTCCAGGGGGCTAAGTAATATTTTTTTCTGGAAAGGGGGCAGCAGGCCAAAAAAGTTTGGGAATAACTGGGTTAGGGTAAAGTTGTGTTGCAAATACTAGGCATTGAAACAAGACATACATTTTTGGTTATAGTGGATTGTGGTTTTATTTGATTATTATTTGGTTGATAATCCTTGTTACAAGGATAATACCTTATTTATTTTAACTAGGGAGAGAAAGGGAAGTAGCTATAATGTTATCTAAAAAATTAAGAAAGATATAAAGATCATTGAAGCACAAAACCAAGTTCAGAAGAAACAGAGGAGCATGACAGCTTTTAAAGTAATAGGTTAAATTTATTATATACTAAAAAGACAAGCTATATCTAATATATCTAATAAATAATATAGTTTTACATTTAATCAATCTTTTGTCTTCTATTTTGTATATGAAAATGATTTTTGATGGAGAGGTTGTGTTACATTCATAATAAAAAAAAATTAAACTACTAAACATTGTAGCAAAATAGCTTGGTCCTATCCTGACCTAGTATTCCAAATTTGATTGAGCTCTGTCTTTCATAAAGCCTGTAAAGTTTTACCTATGATCATCATGATTACAGTTTTTGAAGCTTCAAATGTAACCTGTTTCTCATGCATTTGACTTAACCAACATGTACAGTTACTATTTTTCTGTGACTGTTTTGGCTCTCAAACTAAACATTAATTCAAATCCATAAACATATTATCTACTTAGTATTTTCAGATCACAATATTAGACAATAGGGAGTACATAAAATTTAGTGACAATATTGTACCTGCTCTGATGGAGTTTAGAGTCTAGTAGATCAATATAACCCATATACAGAGAATTATATATATATATATATGATAAGGGCATTAAAGAATACATATAGATAAGTGCATTAGAGAGTACATATAGATAAGTGCATTAGAAACAATGCTGAATGAGATCTAAACTATCTTTTTCAAAGGCTCCATTGAAGTAATAGAATTTGAATTAAGGTTTGAAAAATGGAAGGAATTCATTCAACAGGGAAGAGAGGTCAGAGAAATAGACATAAGAAATTGAACATCTGAGGAGGGATACAGCAAAAAGGAAAGAGGACAAATGGTGAGGAAGAACAGAACAAAGGGAAATATACAATTAATAATTATGATATTGAATGTAAATGGGACAAATTCACCCATAAAATGAAAACAGATACCAGAATGGATCAAAAAAACCAAAACTCAAAAATATATTGTTCACAAGAAACATACTTAAAAATAAGAGACGCATATAGAGTAAAAGTGCCAGAAAAGAATATTCTATGCTGCAGTTGATGCAAAGAAAGTAGAAGTAGCAATCATGATCGCTAACAAAGTTAAAACTAAAATAGATATACTCAAAAGAGATAAACTGGGAAACCATATTATATTAAAAGGTACCATAGATACTGAAGCATCATCAATTTAAAATCTACATTTGTCAAATGTTCTAACTTCAAAAATTTTAAAGAAAAAATTAAATGTTCCTGACCCAAGGATCTCCTCACTCTAGCCCATTCTTCCTTCAGCTGCCAAACTTATCTTCATAAAGTACAAATCTGACTATATCCCCTTCCTATTCAATCAAAACTAGAAGCTCCCTATTGCTTTCGGGATCAAATAAAATATCTTCCATTTGGCTTTAAAGCCCTTCATAATCTGGTTGCTTTCTGCTTTTCTGATTTTTTTAGATCTTACTCTTCCTTGCTGTTCCTTACAGAAGACACTGTCCTGCCTCTGGACATTTTTACTGAGTTCTCTTGGCTTAAAATTCTCTCCTCAATTTGTCTCTTGGCTTCTCTGAATTCTCAATCAAAACTTTACCTTCCACAAGAAGTTTCCTTAATATCAATGACTTTCCTCTGTCTTTATGTCCAACTTATCCTGTAAGCAGCCTGACTGTACATAATTGTTTGTATTTTATTTCTCTCATTAGAATGTGAGTACCTTCTAACAGTCCTTGAGAACAGGGAGTTTATTTTGCCTTAAAAAAATTTTTTTTCCCAGCACTGAGCCTAATAAGAAAGTAAGTGCTTTAATAAATGTTAAAAAAAATTAAATGACTTACAGATGGAAATAGATAACAAAACAATAATGGGGTGGGGGGAACTTTAATATCCCCCTCACAGAAGTAGATAAATCTAACCAAAAAATAAGAAAGAAGTCAAAGAGATGAATAGAGTTTTAGATAAGTTAAATATGATACATATTTGGAGAGAATTGAACTAGAAAAAAGAGCATACTTTCTTCTCAGCAGTATACGGTAATTTCACAAAAACTGACCATATATTAGGGCACACAATATTATTGTTTAATGTAGAAAAATAGAAATATAAAATGCACCTTCTCAAAACGTGACACAGTAAAAAGGACATATATTAAGGGAATAAGTGAATTAAAGAACATTATTGAAACAATAAATAAATTCATTAAAGAGAAAGATAATAATGAAACAACATACCAAAACTGTTGGAAACAACAAAAGCAGGAATAAGAGGAAAATGTATTTATCTAAAAGCTTATGTTAATAAGATAGAGAAAGAAAAGATCAATGAATCAATTAAAAACTAGAAAAATAACTAATTAAGAATTCTCAACTAAATATCAAATTAGAAACCCTAAAATTAAAAATGAGATCAACAAAATTGAATATAAGATAACCATTGATTTACTAAATAAATCTAGGAATTGGTTTTTATAAAAAAAAAAAAGTCATCAAAATCAGTAAACTATTGATTAATCTAAAAAAGAGACGAAAACCAAATTTCTAGAATTAATGATGAAAAGGGTGAATATACCAACAAAGATGAAATTATAGAGTTATTAGAAGTTATTTTGCTCAAATATATGAAAATAAATGATAGAGAAATAGAAAAATATTTGCAAAAAACAAGCTGCCTTGACCAATGATGGGCAAACTTTCTAAAGAGGGGGCCAAAGGAAAGGAAATGCTCCTCTGTTTCCTAAGGCAACTCTTTCGAAGTTTTTTTGTATTTTATCCTACTCATTGTATTCATCAGATTAGGAATAATGTCCCACTGGGGTGGGGTAGAACATTTCAGGGGGCCATATCTGGCCTGCAGGCTGTAGTTTGCCCATCACTGGCCTAGACCATTAGAGTAATAACTAGACATCAAGTTAAATAAATATATAAAATATTTTTATATTTTTATATATTTTATTTTATAAAATAAACCTATTTTAGAAAAGGTAATTGAAAAAAGCTATAAATGAACTTCATAAGAAAAAAACACATCAAGACCAGATGGATTTACAAATGAATTCTATGAAACATTTAAGGATCAATTCCAATATTAAATTATTTGAAATAACTGGTAAAGAAATAGTTTTACCAAACTCCTTTTATGAAACAAATATAGTGCTGATATCTAAATACCAGGAAGAGCAAAGAGAAAGAAATTTATAGACCAATATCATTAATGAATGTGGATGCAAAAATAATAAAATACAAGTTAGGAGACTATGTCACAAAGACAATACATTGTGACCAAATAGGATTTATAATGGGAATACAGGGATGGTTTAATATAAGGAAAACTACCAACACAATTGATAATAACAAAAGTAATAAAAACATGATTATATTAATAAGTGCAAAAAAACATTTGACAAAATACAACTCTAATTCCTTTTAAAATTCCTGGAAAGCATAAATGTGAATGAGTTTTTTTCTTAAAATAATACAAAGCATCTACCTAAAGCTATCGGCAAGTATTATCTGTAATGGGGAGAAACTAGAAGTCTTCCCAGTAAGGTCAGGAGTGAAACAAGGATGCCCATTATCACTAATATTATTTAGTATAGTATTAGAAATGCTAGTAATAGCAAAAAGAGAAGAAAAAGAAATTGAAGGCATCAGAATTGGTAGAGAGGTAATAAAACCATGTCCTTTGGCTGATGACATGATGGGATATGTGGAAAAATAGAAATTCAACTAGAAAGTTAGTTGAAACTATCAATACTTTGAGTAGCAGTATATAAAATAAATCCACATAAATCATCAGCATTTTTATGTATTACTGACAAAGTTGTTCAAGAAGAGAGAGAAAGAGAAAGTACTCCATTTAAAATAACCACAGACAGAATAAAATACCTGGGAATTTACCTGACAAAATAAATCCAGGAACCAAATGAACATTATTAGAAAACATTTTTTTTACACAAATAAAGTCAGCTCTAAATGACTGGAGAATTAGTAATTGTTCTTGGGTGGGCAGAGCCAATATAATTAAAATAACTCCTATTTTACCTAATCTATTTATTCAATGCTATTCCAATTAAATTAACAAAATATTTTGAGTTAGAAAAAATTACAAAATTCATTTGGGAGAATAAGAGATCAAGACTATCAGAGTAATTAATGAAAACAATGTAAAAGAAGGTCTAAAACTACCAAATTTTAAATTGTATTATAAAGTAGTAACTATCAAAACTATCTGGTACTTATTGAGAAATAGAAAGGTAGATCAATGGAATAGAACAGGCATTTAAGAAACAGCAGTAAAAGATTATAGTAGTCTTTTATTTGACAAAATTATAGATCCAGATTTTTGGGATTAGAGTTACTGTTTGGTAAAAATTGCTGGGATAACTGGAAATTAATTTGGCAGAAACTAGGTATAGACCAGTATCTTGCACTATTAACTTAGATTAGATTAAAATGGATACATGATCTGGACATAAAGGAGATAGCATAAGTAAATTAGAACAGGGAGTATACTATTTATCAGATTTATGTATAGGAGAGGAATTTATGAGTCAACAAGAGATGGAGAGCAATGTGAAATGTAAAATGGATAATTTTGAATACATTAAATTGAAAATTTTTGTAGGAATAAAATAAATGCTGCCAAGATTTGAAAGAAAGCAGAAAATTCAGGGAAAATTTTTATAGATAGCCTCTCAGAGGTCTCATCTCTAAAATGTATAGAGAACTTTGTCAGATTCATAGGAATAAGAGCCATCCCCCAATTAATAAATGAGTAAGAGATATGAATAGACAATTTTCAGAGGAAGAACTCAAAGCCACATATATGAAAAAATGCTTTAAGCCACTACTGATTAGAGAAATGCAAACTGAAACAACTCTGAAATATCACCTTATACCCATCAGACTGGCAAAAATGAGAAAAGGGCAACGTGACAAATGTTGGAGGGGATGTGGAAAGTGGGGCACTAGTATATGCTTGGTGGAGCTGTGAACAGATCCAATCATTTGGGAGAGCAATTTGGAATTACAGTCAGAGAGTTATAAAACTGCGTATACTTTTCAACCTAGCAATACCATTGCTGTGGCTGTTTCCCAAGAAAATCAAGGAAAGAACCCATATGTTCCAAAATATTTATAGTAGCTCTCTTTGTGGTAGCAAAGAATTGGAAACTGAGAGGATGCCCATAAATTGGGGAATGGCTGAACAAATAGTGGTATATGCTTGGGATAGAATACTACTGTGCCAAAAGAAACGAACAGACTGATTAAAAAAACAAAACAAAACTTGGAAAGAACTATGTGAGATAATGAACAGTGAAATGAATAGAACCAGGAGAACATTATAGACAGACACAGAATTAATGCTGGAAGAATAAACTTGTGAATGTTATCTTCAGAAAGTGAAGTGAAAGATGAAACATGAAAGACTTAATTTATATGTACATGTTAGCCTCCTCAAATATATCTTTTATGATTCAGGGAGGTTGAGAAAGAACTGGAACACTTGTGGATAGAAATATTTTATTTTTTGTGATTTCATTTGTTTAATATCTCATTTTTCTTTGTATATGGAAATGCTTGCTTTATAAAATTTGGAATAATAGAAGAATTTTTAAAAATAGAAGAGAGGAAAGAGGGTATTTCTTTTTAATTTTAAGGAACCAATATGATACGTTTATTATTTTTTCCTTCTCATTGTTTTTTTAAAAAATTGGATCTATTTTAACATTCATTAAAAAACTTTTGAGTTCTAATTTCTTTTCCTCACTCTCACCTTTCCTCTGCCCACATTGTGAAGGCAAGAATTCATACTAATTATATGTGTGAAATCAAGCAAATCTTATTTTCATACAGCCATGTTAAAAACAAAAGCAAGAAAAATAAAGAAGTAAAAAAGTATGCTTTAGTCTGTATTCAGAGTTCATCAGTTCTTTCTCTGGATATTGATAGCATTTTTCTTCACACCTCTTTTGGAATTGTCTTGGATCAGTGTATTGATTAGCTAAGTGTTTCACAAATTGATCATTCTTATGATTTATGCTTTAGGAAAACCATCAGGATTTACTGAGGATGCTATGGATGGATTGATGAGATGGATTAAAGATGTGTTGAAAGTGAATCAAAGAGACAAGGGAGAGAAGCCAGTTAGAAGGGAAATCATTGAAATAGCCCAGACAAGAGGTGATAAGGGCCTAAACTAAGAAATGACCAAGTGAACAGAAAATAGGGAATGTTATTACTTTATTCATTCAATAACTAAGGTTGGTTGATAATCATTTACCCTTGTCGTTGACCCTTTCTTTCCTTGCAATATTAACTATGGCCAGATTCCAACTAAGGGCAGTGTTTTTGCCTCTTCTTTCGCAGCAGAGGAAATATTTGGTTTTCAAGTTTACCCTGGTTCTGGCCTCTTCTACAACTTCACATTTAGTGTCAGGACCATGATATAGGATGGGTTGGAAACTTGGATACTTTGGAGAATCATTCGCCTTTCATGCTAGCCTGAAAAGCACATATTCATCTCTGAACAATCCCCTTCTGTGCACACTGACGCTAGAAGCCTGCCTTACTTGGTGATGATTCTGCATGTGATGGCCAGCTCTTTGATCTCCTGGGCTTGAACGCATGAAATGCTGAGGAAATTTCTAACCTTTGGGAGAAGATACTTTAGGATTTAGTTGGAGTATTTATTGAAGTCTATGTCTGTTTCGTGGATAGTCTTGTCTCATCAGCTGAAGGTCATTGCCTACTAGAGTTACTGTCACATGCACATTATTCTTTAGTACTAGCCTTCTGGGATTTCTTCCTAACATCTTGAGGGGCATAGACATCTTCAGACACTGAAAGAGTGGCAAAGAGGCTTTTAGATTGAAAAACTCTGATCAACACAATGATCAACCATGACTCTAGAGGATAGATGACACAAAATGCTACCTACCTCCCAACAGAGAGGAAATGGACTAAGTAATCAAAATGAGAAAACATTTTTGGATATCACCATTATGGGAATTTGTTTTGCTTGAATATATTTCTTTTTTTATAAGCCTTTACTTTCCATCTTAAAATCAAAACTGTATATAGATTCCAAGGCAAAAGAATTAGGGGTTAAATAACTAGCCCAAAGTCACACAGCTAGGAAGATTTGAACCTAGGACCTCCTATCTCTAGTCTTGACTCTCAATCCACTGAGCCACCTAGTTGCACCATTGACAATATTTCTTATAAGGATTTTTTCTTTTTATTTTTCAATGAGTGAGGGGAGAGGAAAAAAAGCTTGATAATTGAGAAGAAGAAAAAAATCTAAAACCTTTTGGCCTAGGAGTTTGGATTTTATATTTTAAATTATCAAGTGTAATTTCTAATTTTTCCCCTTCTCTTATAAATTGAATTGACTAGAAAACTACTCAGTGAAGACTTAGGAGGGTAGAATTTCATTTGGAAGGGATCTATGAACTCATCTAATCCAGCATCCTATCTGGACCTTGCTTCAACATCTCTGACAACTTGTTATCTAACCTCTCTTTACACATTTCTGCTAAAAGAGATCTCATGACCTCTAGAAGTAGCCTGATCTATATTTGGATGTTATAATTAGAAATTCCTTCATATACTAGAGCTGAAAATTTCCTTCTTGTAACTTTCATCAATAGTCCTGGTTTGGAGCTATATGGAAGGAGCCTAACCCTTTACTGACATCATGGTTTTTCAGCTATCTGAAAGAAGTTTTCATGGTCTCTCTAAGGACTTCAATGAAAATTTTCTTTAAAATAAAAAGGGTGAAAGTGATAACTTTCAGGCCACTTAAATTTATCATAATTTATGACATGAAATATATGAATTAATCATAAAAATGAATATTTGAATAAGTTTTTACTAAGTATAACACTTTGTATCATGCAAAACAAGAGTAAAGAAATTATGTTTTAGAATAAATAAGTTTTCTGAGTTGGCATGGTAGGAATGGATAGGTCATGGAATATAGACCCAGGACAATCGAGTTTAAATCTTGGATCTCTTATTCCTCTGTAACTTCAAACAAATCATTTTCATTTGTGGAGGATGTGGGGAGAAAGATCTGTGAAACTTCTTTCCAGCTTTAACATTCTCTGATGCTGTGATCTGAGTGTCGGGAAGGTATTGAGATAAAGATTTTTATAGAAAATAAAGACTGAACAGATTGAAAGTCATGAATAGAATTCCTAAGGGAAAAACATCAGGTGGAAATCTCAGGAAAGAATGTTCTTCTGGAGGAATATATCTCTGACAACTTTCAGTCCCACTAAGCAAGAAGATTGTAAAGTCATGTACCTGGCCCATTCTTAGCACAGTCAAAACAGAGTGATCAGAACAAAAATGTTTCTTCCTACTGCTTGGTATTTTGGAAAGTAAGAAAGCAATGGGGATCATTATATTGCAGGCAAAGAAGGAAGGAAAAAAACAAGCATCTACTGTGTACCAGGCACTGTGCTAAGTGTTTTACAAATATCATCTCCTCTGATCTTTATAATAATCTTGGGAGATAAGTGCTATCATTTCTGAGGCAGACTGAAGCAGAGTGGGGTTAAGTTACTTGTCCAGGACCACACAAAGGTTAGTAAGTCTGTAAGGCAGACACCAAAACTTAACTTTTGACTCCAAACCTAGTATTCTATCTACTTTACCACCTAACTGCCTCTAAGAGCTAAGGCACAGAACAAAGAAATTGTTATGAAGTTGAGAAGACTATTCAATAGTTGGATTTCAATGGTTGGATTCAATAGTCCCCTTATGAGTTGGGGACTCCTTTGAGTTGCCATGCAGATCCAAGATAATATCCTACTGTTGTATAGAAATTGGGATACAGTATCTTTTCTTGACTTTAGTTGTTGTTGCCTTAAAGCCATTTGGCTACCAGCTGGTTTAAGATGAGGCTCTGTGGTAACCTATGGGCCTTCTCAGAGACGGCTGGGTGAAAGTTACTGGGAGACAGTTTATACAAAACTCATTTAATATTTTTTGAAAGGTTTTAAGGAAGGGAAGGAGAGGTAAATGAAGGATTGAGGATATATTCTCTAATTCTAAAAGGAAACTAAACTTTCCCACATCACTGGTTCGCAAGAACTGTTTTCTTGCTCTAGAAACTCAAGCATCCTTAAAACTCCTTAATCTATCACTAATTCCCAGTAACTATTCTAAATAACGTATACTAATTAATAACCTCCTTATATGTAGTTTACAGTTACTGCTTTCTTGTAGTCTTTCCAGGTCACTCTTGCAAACATCAGCTCTTTCAGGGCCTAGTTAGGCTTCAGTTGGCCTTGGTAGGCCTCATTTGGTCTGCTTCACTCTGCAGTCACATAGAGGAAAAAACAGTCTTTCTTTCTCTTGTCAGTTGGTCTCTCACAAATTTATTCCCCAAACTCGAACTTGTTCTCCTCTTTCAGCTGCCACTCAGTTTTCCACAGTTTTCCAGAGAGGAAGATCCAACCAGCCTCTCAGAGTAAAACCTCACTCCAAGAGTGCCTGGCAGTTGGAAATCAATAGCCTCTCAGGGTCATCAGAATTCCCTTCCAGGAACTCTCCCCAAGATTCCATCTGGCCCTTAAAGGTACTTCTCAGCATTCTTCTCCTGTCCTTAGCTACTAAAATCCAAATTAACCCAAATGCTTATTTAATCCCAATAATATCCTATGGGATCCCTTTTCTTCCAGTTAACTGTGACAGACTGACCATGCTCATCCTCAGCTCAAAACCTACAGTGGTTCTTAATTGCTTAAAAGATAAAATAGAAGCACATTAGTCCAGCATTTAGAGCCTTCTACAATCTAGCTCCAATTCCCCTTTCCAGACTGAATTCATAATATTTCCCCACATGTACATTAGATTCCAGCCAAATTCAACTACTAGTTACTTCTCAATTCCATTCTACATTTACCTACCTTGGTAAATTTTTACAAGCCATTCTCCCTCCCATGCTTGGAATTCACTCCATCCTTGTCTCTGCCAGTTTTTTGAAATCCTTTTCTTCCTTCTAGGTTCAGTTCCACTTCACCTTTTCTTATTCCTTCTTTTTGTCCACTCCTTCCCTAAATGGAAAGTATTTTCTTCCTCTTCACATTTTCCTGGAGCAAACCACTTTGTTCTCTCCTTTGCTTTCCTCAGACTCTATCTTGTCAATCAGTCAATAATCATTTATTAAGCATCTACTATGAGCTATGTACTGTGCTAAGTTCTGGGGATACTGAGAAAGACAAGAGAGACTCTGCCCTTGAGTCCAGTAGATTGAGAGCCAGGCCTACAGATGGGAGGTCCTGGTTTCAAATCAGATCTCAGCTATTTCCTACCTGTGTGACCCTGGGCAAGTCAACTAACCTCAATTGTCTACCTTATTGCTTTTTTACCTTGGAATCAATACTTAGCAATGATTCTAAGAGAGAAGATAAGGGTTTTTTTTAAAGAAGCCACCATAGTTTATTGAAAGGGGCTGACATAGTTAGATCTACTCTTTTTGAAGATTGATTTGATAGTAGAAGGGAGTTTGGACTGGAGATGGGAGAGACTTGTCACAGGCAGACCAATCAGCAGTCTGTTGTAATAGTCTGAGTATGAGGCAATGAAAATTTACAATGCTGTGGCAGTGTCAGAGGAGAGAAGGGGGTATATAAAAGATGTTATACACTTAAAATTGACAAGATTGGATATGTAGGAAGAGGGGAAGAGAGTGAATAGCCAAGAATAGCACAAATTCTATGCCTGGGTGACTGGGAAAATGGTGATGTCTTTAATAATAATAGGGAAATCCAAAAGAGAGGAAGTTTGGAAGAAAAAAAGAATTCAGTTTTGTATATATTGAATTTAAGATGTGTAAGAACATCTAGGCTAAGATGACAAATAAGTAGCTGTAGATAAGAGTTCAAGAATTAGGGGGGAGGTTAGGATTAGATAAGTAGATGAAAGAATCCTTAGCATAAAATTGATAATGGAATCTACAAGAACAAGTGAGATTGCTGAAGAGAGAAGAGGGCTCAGTACAGAGCCCTAGGGAACACTCACAGTTTGTATATATGGCCTGAATAAAGATCTAGCAAAGGAGACAGATGAGAGATCAGAAAGGTAGGTGGGAAAATTAAAAAAAAAAAACAAGAAAAAAACAAGAAAGGTAAATGGAGAATGAGGATACAGTGATATCATGGAAACCTAGAGAGAAGATCCTATTCAGGAAATGAAGGTGATCAATAGATTCAGAGGCTGCAGAGCGTAAAAAAGAATGAGGACTGAAAATGACCATTAGATTCATTTCAATGATGAGATTGGAAGCCAGATTATAAAGAATTAAAGAGAGCAAGAGGAGAGAATGTAGAGGTATCTATTGTAAACTACCTCCTGAATGAATATGGTCACTGAAAGAAGGAAAAAATATTATGATAGCAAGAATGGAAGCATCTAATAAAAGATGTTTTGAAGATGGAGGAGACATGAAATTGTTGGAGTGGAGACTATAGGATAGTGTTGGCAAAGGTTTTCAAGTTCAGGTGCTCAAACTGCAACTTCGAGCTACCTGTGAGCCCTCCACATTACCCCAGAGAGTGGAGGGGGGAAGTACTTGCTTTGGGTGGCTAGACAGAGGGGTATGTCAAGAAAAAAATGTCCTTGGGCTCTGGGAAGAGGGGGAATGGAGCAGCTCCCTGAATACCAGCTCTGCACACATGCCATGCCTTTGCCAGTGCTGCCATAGGAGGTCTGAGGAGGAATTAAAAAATTTGAAAGAACTATTGTGGTGAATGATATAATGAGAAAATTAGAGTCAAGGAATTTCCTACAACAACAACAGTGAGAGTCCAGTTGAAATTACATAACATAAATTTTTAGTGGACTATCACAGTTTCATGATTTTTCTCTAGTAGACCTGAGTAGGAAGGAAGGTAGCGGATTGTGGAAGTATTCCAGGATTTAAATTTGGCAGAGGAAGATCAGTGATACAATAATGGGCAAGGAATTAAAAAATTAAAAAGAAGATAGCGTTGATTTGAACCCAGGGATCAAGATGAGGATATAAATAGAGTCCAGCCAGTACAAAAATAATGGTCTGGGAAAGATATAAGAGATGAGGATTTAAAGGCCAATGTGAAGAACAGAATTTGGGGCTGAAAAAAAAGGGGTGAAATGACAACAGATTCTGATTAGATAAGGGAATTTCAGAGTTCATGAACATGAAAGTAGTACGTCTCTGGGTGATAGCAAGATCAGAAGTGTTACCATCTTTGGGTATGACTGAGGTGGGACAGAGGAGTGGGTCACAGGAAATGACTAAGTTGAAGAACTGTGAGGTTAGGGTGTTTGAGAGCATGTGTGCATGCTGAAGTCATTTTTTATTATGAAGGAAGGAGATGGAGGAGAGACTGTGTGAGTCAAGCACTGAACTCATTGAAGAAGAAAGGGGAATGTCCAGAGGTCAGCAGATAACCGGTACCAGAATTTTGATTGGGTGGTAGAGATGGATTGAACATCAAAGGAGGGGAGGTTACTGAGTGACAGTGGCGAAGTCAGACAGCCTGGAAATGGCAATGGAGAACAAGGCTTATTCCAACTCTCCAACTTGATTCAGAGATTGGGAAGGGAAGAGGACCTGAAATAAGTGAAAGTGTAATTAATGCTGAAAAGGAACGTCTTTGGAGACTCTTCCTTTTGGAGGTATATTAGGGACTCAAAAGCCAGAAGATAGAATAGATAAGAAAAAGATTTTAAACAAAACACGTTTGCTACCTTTGGAACATATATTTCAGAAAACCAGTAGAAAGTGGGGTAGCTTTACAATGTGGCTTTGGATTGGGGATGGTTTGAGAAGGATAAAAATAAGGGAATGGATAGTGGGGTATGGCAAATGAGGTTTGAATGATGATAGATGAGGGTTTAAAATCATAGGAGTGGGGAAGGAATGAACAAGGGGGAGTTTGTTAACCGTGGGGAATGAATTCAGATGGATTTTCATTGTTCCCAGAGGTTTGGCCTCAAGATGGAATCTTTTCTGTGCTTTAGGCAGCTCAGAAAAGTGGATCACTGTGGGAAGAGATGGAGGAATGGTGTTTATCTTCTTCCTCCAAAGTCAGGAGACTGAACAGGTGACAAAGCACTACAGAATGACTTTGTCTCTTCTCCTAAAGGCAAGAGACCTGGCCAAATGAAATGATGTGTTTTTATTATATTGCTTGCATTTTCCTTCTCTGTGAGCATTTCTTATTCTTTGTTCCTAGAATGTAAGCTTCTTGAGTACTGGATCTATATTTATTTTCATCTTGGTATTCCCAGTACCTTGCACTAATGACCCAAATTAATATTGTTTCATTTAACTGAAAGGCTATGGAGGGTCCCCATCACCCCCTTGAGATCCTGGACATCTTAAGGTTTATGCATCCTGAAGAAAACAAAAAATGCAAAGGAGCATATAGCTATCATTTCTTTACTGAGTTGGTTCCGTAAATAATTCAATGTTTTAATGAAAGCTTTATAGAATAAGCAATGCTTTTAAACACAAAGAGAAATTCAATGACTAGAACATTTTTTAGGACTTTTGAAAAGTCATTGTCTAGCAATGCTTTAGGAGAGAATTGATTGCTGGAGTGATTTTTTTTAAATGAAAGAATTCTCAAAGCAGCCAACTTCTTTTCTCCCTTTTTTTCTTCTTGGCTATTTTGCTCCTTCAAAAGATTTTAAAGAGCTTTAAGGAGTTAGTTCTTAAAATGCTCATGGTAAAAAGACATTTTTCATTCACATTGGCAATAATTTATTCATTGTGCTGGAAAATTAACTGAATGATAGAGAGATCATTAATTGGGAGATGCCTATTTGTGAAAGGGAGATATCTAGCCAAACCAGGTCCTGCCAAGGCATGGCCCAGAACAGTTATACAATGTAATACAATACATACAAAAAGCTTAAGTGAGAACAATTTTCTAGTTGAGACTTTACCTGCTTGATAAGAGTCTCAAAGGTAGAGCTGCCAATAGCTTATCATCATTTTTTTAGAAAGGAAGAGCTAGGATAGCAGAATATAGTAAATAATAAAATTCACAGATGTTCTCTAAGCAATTAAACAACAGTTGCTGAAGGATATGTGTGGTTTTAAAAGGTTTGGCTCTTTGATATTTTAAGTTTCTCACTTCTAATGATTGGATAACCATACCCAGAAAGCCAGAAGTATTACAAGTTTTGCTACAGTTCAGAAATTATCACTGTGATTAAAATGATCAAGGGAAGAAACAGAAATAGCAGCACCTGTTTTACTGTTTCCACCTTTGCCTTTGTATCTAGCTATTCTTGATTATAACAGTAGGACTACTACTAGTAATTAACATTTATTAAGTGTTTTAAAGTTTGCAGAGTGCTTTACCAACATTGTATCATTTTATACCTAACAACACCCCTGTTAGGTAGATGCTATTATCCTAGTTTATAGATGAGGAAGGTTATATATGACCTGGTGGGGAAGGAAGGGTATGATAGGACAAAGATGATAAATCCTCTCTTAGCTGATCTGTTCGAAGATATTTTGGACTTATTAATGTTGGGCTCAGGAAGAAGAAGAATGACTCAGTGCAAAGTCTGGAATGAATTGTATTCACTGAGATGTGGACTAAGGATACATATTTTTCTAAAGGTCCTTAAGGAACTGGCGATTTCAGTGTTAGCTATTACTTAAAATATATATGCTTGTAGATTAGGCAGAGTTGCATAGCTGGGATCCAGAGAAGTCATGAGAGTGTTGTGGAATAAATGACAATATTTATTGAACAAAATTTGTGCAAGATGTATTGCTAGACACTGGGTAGGGGAAGTGTGTTGGTATATATACAATAAGTGTGGGACATCTCTGTCATCAGGGAGCTTCTAATCCAATTGGAGTGAATAAAAAGAAAAGTAATAATATAAGAAACTAAACAATGAGTGCTAGATGAGTGGTACTGAGAAGTATCATAAGGTAGCAGCCTTATGATACATGAGAAATAGATGTGGTAATTTAGAATTGAGAGATCAGGACTTGAATCTCAGCTCTGTTATTTAATAGTTCCTTGACATCGAGCAAGTTACTTATATTCCTTGGGTCTCAGTTTCTTCATCCATAAAATGAGAGAGTTGGATTAGATGACCTTTAGAGTCCTTTTCAGCTCTAAATCTATTATCCTATGATATTTTTGGGTCCCATTATACTTGTTTCTTATTTATTGTGAACATCAACAAACCCAAACATTTCAAGATACAAAGAATAATGAAGAAGATACTGTGAATGTCTGTTATGCCTAATTGAAAAAAGAAATACTAAATTTACTAAGATAGTAATAAAATTGTTTTCTTTGTATCCTATACCACATAATTCCCCCTTTCTTTTGTGCATTGAAAAACAATTGGATGTTCTTTTACAATTCAGTACAAACTTTTCAAGTTCTATTATTAGCCACTAATCTACCTTCCCCTCTCTCCATAAAGCCCTATCTTGTAACATGTATTCACATACACATGTGTACACACACCATTGTGGCATGTCCCTGTGTGTGCATATATAAAACACCGCACTGCCTCTTAAGCCCTTCAATACTTCATTTCCTACTTTGGATTTGACATCTACCATGATCCACTGGGTACCTCTCCTCCCTCTACTACATCTTTTGTGTGTGTGTGTGTGTGTGTGTGTGTGTGCATGCATGCGCGTGTGTGTGTGTGTGTGTGTGTTGTTTTCCTCCATTAGATTGCAAGCTCTTTGAGAGCAGGGACTGTTTTTCTTATTTGTGTCTCTAGAACTTAGCATGGTACCTGGAATGTGCTAGGTGATAGAAGGTGATAAATAAATGCATATTGTATAATCAGATTCATCATTTCTTAAGGCACAATAAAATTCTATTCTATTCATATGTTGGTTTCAATTTGTTCTACCATTTCCCAACTGGTGTACATTTATTTTATTTCATTTTTTTTTGCTACAGAAATGTGCTGCTATAAACACTCTTCTAAGTCTGATTTCTTTCCCTTTGTCTTTGACCTCACTGGTGTTCATTTCATGAATTTTGGGGTATAGTTCCAAATTATTTTCTAAAATGGTTCAGTCAACACACAGCTTCTCCAGCAATACATTTATGTTCCTGTCTTCCCTCAATCTTTCCAACAACTGCCATTTTGCATTTTTGCTGATATGATAGATAAGGGGGGGGCCTTATATATAAAATGAAATGAGTTGGTCTATGTGATCTCTAAGGTCCCTTATAAGTCTAAATCCTATGACCATATGAGCTCAGAGAAAGGTGCTACCATGAATAAATTGGTCACAAAAGACTATACAAAGAGGTGTGATTTGAATTGAGCTTCGAAAGATAGACAGAATTCAAATAATGGAGGAGGATATTTCAAGCACTGGAAACAACATGAACAAAGACGTAAGTATGAATGGCACATTGCTGCAAGGTTTGGGATGGCGAGCAGTAAGTGGATTATTGCCAAGAGTAGAGGGTTTGTGTAGGGGAATGGGGAGCCAAGTTTAAACAGGCAAATTGGGGTTAAAATGTAGAAGACATTGAATAATAGGTTACAAATTTTCATAGGATCATAGGATCATAGATTTAGAAATGGAAAGGATATTAGAAGCCATCAAGTCCAACTTCTCCATTTTATAGATGAGGAAAACAGGCTGAGTTTAAAATGACTTTCCCAGTGACTTTATTCTTTAGGGAAAACAGAAGAGGGAGCAGCATTTTAGGATGATTAATTTGGTGGTCCTATCTGCAAAGGATTGCTGAAGGGAAAGACTGGGGCTAGAGAGACTTATTAGTACACAGTAATCCCACTATGGGATGAGAAGCACCTCCTTAGAGTGGTAGCATTGAAATGTAAAAGAAAGTTACAATATGAGATTTTTTTCTTTAATTATTTTTTGAAGTACCTTTTTTTTGTTGTTGTTCATTTGTTTTTCAGTAGTGTCTGACTCTTCATCATCTCATTTGGGGAGTGGTTTGCCATTTCCTTGACCACCTTATTTTATAGATAAGGAAACCGAAGTGAAGTGGGTTAAATAGATAATGGCTTAGGGTAAGAGTCGGAGTCAGAGTCTTCCTGACACCAGACCCTATACTCTATCCACTGTTACCTATCTGTCTCATTTTCTTTTTTCTATTATGAACTTAATCTTCAAAAACCATCAACATTCTAATATATGAAGAAGTAAAAAAAGGATTATATATGAAAAGGTGAATTTTTCATGTACCTTTTTATAATTCAATATTCCTAAAACCTTATTAACAAAAAGAACTAATCATTAAATCGCGTTTTAATGGTAGCAAAGTGATTTACATATATCATTTCATTCAACTACTTTCATAACAACCCAATGTGCTAAGTGCTTGATACTATTATTATTATTATTATTATTATTATTAGGTATTATTATCCACATTTTACAGATGAAGAAACTGAGGCTAAGGGAGTTACATTGATTTGTCCAGGATCACATAGCCAGTCAGTGTTAAAGTCTGATCATTCTAATTGTATGTCTGCCACACTCTACTTGCTACATGGGCACCAGTCTGCGGAGTTCTAGATTTTTACACTGATTTCCTTTATGACAGCCTTGGGAAACCTATTCCTATTCCTTTGCACTTGTTTCTCCTTGAGAAGAGTATCAACTACCTGTTAAGGACTATGAGGATTTATTAAAGTTAAGAAAAATTTCTTAAGGATGGCAGGTGTTAAGAATATGATTATCAGCTTTCAGATTTATTCTTATTCAGGCTCTGGTTATAGCAATTTTTATGCATAAGAAATGCATCCGTTTCTAATTTTTCTACCCTTGCATTCCTCAAAAGAGACACAACAAAATTCCTTATCTTAAGAATGCCCTCATGACCAATAATCTCCACGGCATTAATTTCATGGCTGTTTCTTTCTCTTGTCTCAATCTTTGCTGAGCCCTTCTAACCCTTGAGTTTCGGGTTTCCAGTTAGACACATACACTTTTATTATGTTTCACCATGGGTGTAATGTGCCTATGATAACTTGAGGTGTAGTGATAAGAGTACTGATCTTGGAATTAGAAATAGATCTTGACTTCTGGTTTTGATCTTTACTTAGCGATTATGGAGATATTTCTGGCTCCTATGGAGAAAGCCTTTCTGAACTTGTTTCCTCATTTATAGAATGGGACTTTCAGGAGGACCTGAATTCAAATTCAGTCTCAGATACTAGCAATGTGGTCCTGAATGAGTCACTTAACTTCTACCTGGCTCAGTCTCTTCAGGTATAAAATGGGGATAATGATAGCATCTTTGCCAATTTAATGAGTATGTTTTAATTTATATTTACGTTACTATGGTAATTTGTAGTAATTTTAAAAATGTTTGTAGTTGATGGAGAGGCAGCATGCAAAGCCAGGAAAATCTGAGTTCAATTGCTGTTGGCTGTGTTATCCCATTCAATTCATTTAACCATTAAGTGGGTTAGGCCAGAAGTGTCAAAAACTACCATCCCTCTTCTAATTCCCTAGAGCAGGCTGAACCAGTTTAAAATGTAATTGAGAAATATTTAAAAAAAATAAATAAAAATAGAATAGATTAAATATTATGTTAATCTGTAGTTTTCCAAGTCATATGTTGCCCACACAGACCTTTATATAAGGGTTTCTTTTTGAGTTTGATATCTCTAATTTAAGTGACTCTTCAAGACTATAAGCTGCAGAGAAGGTATCTATTGGCAGAGGACTTATGATCCTCGTTTCTGTGCAAGGGAGAGAAAACAAGATTTCTCAATAGACATTGACAAGAATCCTAGAAAACTATCAGAAAAAGCAACACAGTTGGGCAGAAATATTTAAGGACATTTTTAGATTTTAGAAAACCAGGAACAGAATCATAAGTACATCAGGACAATCAGGGCTTTGGCTCAGGGAATAGTGACTAATAGATAGTTGGTCTCACAGTTAAGATGACCAGACTTCAAACCTACACTGGGTATAGGTTCCTAGATACACCATTTAACCTCAGTGGCCCCAGGCAGCTGTGTAAACCGTGGTATAAGCAGATGCCAAACTGCATCAATGGAAATAGTTTGCTCATCCAGAATTCTTATACCAATGATGTCTTCTACCTGTCTTCTACCCCCGACCTTCTGGTAGATAAAAATGAGTATAACACTCACTCAGCTAGATTAATTAATATAAGAAGGAAGCAAGGAGAGAGTAATTTTTTTCTGATCTGACCTTTCTCTCCTTTCTTTCTAATAGTGGCCTCTCCTACAAGGTCTCCTAGTGTCCTTGGTGTGCCAGGGTCTCCGTCTCTTCTTTAGTGGGTAGCATCTCAAGATATCTCCTCCCCATGATGCCTTGCCTGATAAGGTCTAAACTCTCTTCTTGAGGTCTCCCCACTCCCAGCCACTTGGTCTAGACAAGCAAGAGCCCTCATTAGGCATAGGCATTTTGTGATACTTCCCCAAATACCAGAATTGCAAGGTATAGCTGCTCTGGCAAAAGTCTGGTACAGATGAATGTGGAATTGTGAACTTCACCCCAGAAAATACCTGTTAAATGCCTTGATCCCAACAGGTAGAATACTCCTATCAAGAAACTCTAAAACCAGGAACATGATTTATGAAGTCAAGGACAAACATGTTTAAATGTAGGTAGTATTTACTCATGACCAAAGAAGATAAAGAAATGCAATAAAAACATACTTTGAGGGCAAAGTGCCAATATTTTTTCTCAGACATAGGCAGCCCTGGATGACATGAGTTTTTCCAAATCTAGGAGTTTCTGGATAGATTTTACATCCCTAGGCTCACCTTCCAAGACTGCTATTTCTGCCAGAGGTGAGAAAACATGTCTCAGTGTTGTTGTATTTATGACTCCCAGGATGGTCAATGCCCAGTCAGATAAGGGAACTCCTTATCTGGGGTGACCCGATTTGTCTCTGGTTCCTTCTCATTGCCCACAAAGATCTGGAGACTTCTATCCCCCTGCCAACTATTTTATGCTCTTCAGCTTGTTTGAATTCTTGCCTTTTCTTAGCCTTGGTTTTTCCCAGAGATCCAGTTCTAGTTGCCTCCTGAGTCATTTATCTCCTAGCTCTTCATTTGGTTCTGATCTGCTTTGAAGAATTATGGTCAGAGCTGACCCCTCCAGATGAGGCATAGATATGTAATTCCTTCCATTCCACCAGGCCCTCTTCCAACTCACACATATTGCAATGTTGCATTATAACTATTTGACACATCTGTCTGTCTTTCTCAACTTAAAAAATCCTAAGACTTTCTTTTTTTATTGTGATAAACTCAAACATCTCCAAATAAAAATATGGAAAAAGGTTGATTACGAAACTATGAATCTCCTTTATGTTATGAGAAGTTTGCTCTTTCAAAGTACACATTAAATTCGACAGAAAAAAAAATACCAACTACCATATTCATCTGTATTTCATTTTGAACTTCTGTTTTCCTAAATGTTTCACTGATTATTCTTTTTTCTTTTTTTGCATCATTTTTACTGGTTCCCAAAATCCCTCCAACTCTTTTTTTTAAACTCTTACCATCCATCTCAGAATCAATACTATATATTGATTATAAGGCAGAATAGAGGTAAGGGCTAAGCCATGGGGGTTAAGTGACTTGTCCGGCATCACAGTTAGGAAGTGTTTGAGGCCAGATTTGAACCTAGGACCTCCTGTTTCTAGGCCTGGCTTTTAATCTACTGAGCCACCCAGCTTCCCCCAATCCCTCCAACTCTATTTCTAAAAAATTAAAATCCACTCTTACAATAAATAATTCTAGTTAAGGAAAAAAAACAGATTTCTACAGTGGCTTTGTCTGAAAATGGGTATTTCATCCTGCACCTCTTGTCTAATGGCTCTCTGCCAGAGAGGGAAGTATTCTTGTTCCCAGCAGTCTTCTGGGATCATGATTGGTCAGAATTCTGAAGTCTTTCAAAGTTCTTTTCCTTTATATTTAGTCTTTCTATAAATTGTTCTGCTTGCTTCACTCTGCCCCAGTTCCTACAAGTATTCCCATCTTATTAACTTTTAATTGAGCTTCAAGCCTATGTGGGACTGATTTAAAATCAAGTATAGCCCCCTTCTAATTTTGTTTTCAGTTTCTAATTTTGGAATGGAAAGATGGGGACTTTTACTTCTGCCTTGATTGCCCCCTTTCCTGACCCAGGAAAACAAAAATGCAGTACAGTGTCTTGGGACTCTCAGTTTTCTGGGGCTCTTAAACAAAAATAACTACACCAAAATCTCATCCCTAGCAGTCAAAACAATTAGATGTTCCCCCTCGATCTAGTGGCACTTTTGAAGAATCCACAAGTGGTAGGAAGTACTGATCTCAGGTTAACTTAAAAATATACTTTCAGTTCTAAGCAAGCCTACGGTCCTCTGATCTTGTGATTCTATTGGAAGGGGGAGGTCTGTGGGGCTGTTGGTTTTGATCATATAGGTTGTGCATGTTCACATATAAGCATGACAGTTTCTAGATGGGGCTCTAAGGGAAGCAATCTAGCTCTAACATCTCTTTCTTCTATACTTCTCCAAGGGAAACTGATTCGTTTTCAGAAAGGGAAGCAGGAGCCAAACGGTAACTACTCTGCTCTATTCAGAGAGATGGGGAGCTGGATCAGAATGAAGTCATCTATCTATTCCCTTAAATGTTATTAGTCTAGACCAGTGAATGAGCAAACTTTTTAAAGAGGGGGCCAAAGGAAAGGAAATGCTCATATGTCAATCTGTTTCTAAGGCAACTCTTTCGAAGTCTCATTGTATTTTATCCTACTCACTGTATTCGTCAGATTAGGAATAATGTCCCGCAGCTGGATAGAACATTTCAGAGGGCTGCATCTGGCCTGCAGGCTGTAGTTTGCCCATCACTGGTCTAGGGGAAGTAATCTTTAGGTTTAATCTAAATTCCTGTTCACTACTCATTACCGGGGAAAGTGTGCCCCAAGTGATACAAGTATCCCTTCCACATTGAAAGGCTTAGGGGGGGGGTGCAGTGCCCCCACAATCTGGAAAATCTGTGTAAAATTTTTTTGGCCCTTTTTCTGGACCAGACAAGAAGTCTGAATTTTTTCTTTTTCGTTTAGGGGATGTTTGTAGTACCTTAGTATTAAAGACAGTAGGGGAACCCTGAAGCTTCCCACACAAGGTCTTGATGTAAGAGTGTATCTATTGTTCATGGCATCCTAACGATTCTATGTTTTGTAATGTTCTTGATCACATGGTACTTTGTATATGGACATCTAGGTGGTACAATGGATAGAGCACTGGGCCTGGAGTAGGGAAGACCCAAGTTAACATCCATCCTAAGACACTAGCTGTGTGACCTAGCACAAGACACTTAATCTTAGTTTGCCTCAGTTTCCTCAGCTGTAAAATGGAGATAATAATAGTACCCACCTCCCAGGGTTGTTGGGAGGCTCAATTGAGGTAATATTGGTAAAGCACTCAGCACATATTAGGTGCTATAAAAATATAGCTTATTCATATTATTATCATTACACTGACAGGTTAAAAGCTGTTCACCATATGCTGGTTGCATTGTCCCACATGGAGAAAACCCACTTCTAAATGTATTTTTCTTTTTCTTTTGTAACCACTAGGTGTCACAACAGGTTTAGGCTAATATTCTGATGAGGCTGATATTATAAAGCCCAGTTTCATAATAATTCTGTTCTTGAAGTTCACTTAGGAAACATATGAACAGCTTATGATTAGCTCATCATGCCCTGAACAAAGGATCACAAGGAAATTCACAAGTCAGGGTTATCCACGCTTGTTTAGAAAAGTAAGATGAGAGCCATCAAAGTTGTCTTTATTGGAATATAAAGAACTCAGCCAGTAGCGCCCAGTTTGATAAGTCGGGGATCAAGGATAAGGACTGTCATTTTCTCTGTGTCTCTTTGTTTTGCTTAATGTTTCTAGCGATCGTAGTGAGTGCCTTCAATTAAAAAGCAAAGTAAAACCATCATTTTGGTTTCCACTACTTGGAATCTTTGTTGAAGGTTTGGGTTTTGACAGGGGACTGAAGATGTCCGTGCCATTGGTCACAGTGGTCATACACATGTCCTCTATGGTGGGTGGGAGAAGGTATCTAACTCCTTCCTCCTCTTTTGAGGCTTTCTTTCTAGACCCATCCTAGGTCAAATTCTGCTTTCCTGTCTTCCATTACTGTTAGCTTCCTCTCTTCTTGAGTTGCGGAGAAGTACAACTCACAGGATCTTTAGCAATCACAAGGAAGCTAGTGCAAGTGTTGCCAGAAGAATTATTGTACTTTGCTTTTAAAGTTCATAGAGAAGACACTCAATAAGTTGGAAAATAATTCCATTCTTGAAGGGAGCAAACTTCATTTACACTTTAAAATTAATTCAAACTATGACACAAATTAAATCAGTAGAAAGCTTATCCTTTTCAACTCAGTTTTTTTTGCCTTTCCTTCTTTATGGCTAATTCTAAGACATTTCAAGAAGTTATCATCACCATTTGCTTATGGGCATCTGGGATTAGAGCAAAAAAATATATAGCTGGGTAATTCAGGGATGGGTAAGTTTGGCAGAGACCAAGAAAAGGAGGCAGCTATGATCTGAGGAAGATAATAGAGCATTGGGGTTATGGAATTTTTATTTCTGCACCTATCAACTTTATTTTTGCCAAGTCTAGTACTGGAGTTCCAATCTGCTCTGATCTCTAGACTCCTGAAGACTCTCCTTAACAGATTTTATTATAATGAAATGGAATATAGTAGGATACTGGAGAAAAGAGTCATGGATATTTATTTAATAGTATATTGTTTACTCTTTCAATCTGAATACTGTGTAGGTTTTTTTTTAAAGTTACACACAAGAATGATTGGCATAACACAGCAAGTATGATACTATGTAATAATATAGTATAATAATACTGATATATACCCATTCAGTTCCAGTTCAGTAACCCCTGTGTCTTCTGAGTCTCCAGCTGGACGATTTTTTGTCATCACACAGTACAAGCCCGTCATGCATGGTCAGAAACTAGCTCCCCAAATTTCCCATGGTAGATTTCCGAAGTCAAGCATAGAATATTTATTCATCCTCCATTGGTCAATTTACTCCCATCATACTTATTTTAAAGAAACTTTTCTTTAAAAACCTTAGAGAAATATAGATTTTTCTTAGAAAATGAATTTGTGATGGAAACATGTTTTGCATGATAATAAAAATAAAATTAACAAAGACATTTGTGATGTTCTTAATTTATTATATTTCTCCATATCAATCTTTCCTACTTGCCCCCATTTTAACTGTTGGAAAAATAAGCCCCCCCCCCTTTTGTCAGTTCAATGAACCTGAAGGGATTTTTTTTTTCTTGAGTTGATCTTTGCTTTCACAGAAAGGATGGGAAATATCATTACAAAAAAAGATGAGTTTTCACTAGAGCTCAGAGGGGAAAACCAGATAAAAAGCATTTCCATCCTTTATTGTAACTAACATTCATTTGCTGTATCTGACAGAATGGGATGAATCAACCACCATTTTGCCTGTTTCGGTGATCAGGCGCTCATATGTTTAAATGATGAACAGTGGCAGGATACTGAAATTCTTTCTCTAAAGTACATGACCTTAGGCAAGTCACTCCCTACCTCTTGGCTTTAGTTTTCTTAACTTTAAATAAGAGGATGGAGACAGATGATCTCCCTGCAAGGTCTCAATCATCTATGAACCTCTCCATGCATTTTGGGAGAAGCTTCCCACTAGGGTGCAGTATGAGCTTATTGTTCTCTGTCTCAGAGAAGTTTTGAGACCCAAGAAGAGAGAGTTGAAAGTAGGAGAGAAAAGGGATCTAGTATAATGTTGGAAGTTGTTATATTTTTCTATTTTGTTTCTTTGGAGAAAATCTTCGTTTACTGTGTTTTTGAATATTCCTTGTGTGAAAGGGTATTTTGGGGAAATAGGAGTCAGTTTGCAGCAAAGGGGAATGGAATTCTGAGGAAACTGATTCTATTTTCCCCAAATTCCCTTTTACACTTGTGATAATACAAAAAATTTGTGACCCATCTTTTTCCTCTTCTGCCTATCTGAATACCACAGCTGTTGGTGCTAGAAGCTACAATAAAGGGGTTTAGATATAACAATAAAAATTTTACACTCTGTTGCAACACATTTTATGGGTAAAGCTTTTGTTTATAACTTTCTTTCCTTAAAAAACAAACAAACAAAGCCTCTTGCCTTCTATCTTAGAATCGATGCTGTGTATTGGTTCCAAGGCAGAAGGATGATAAGGGCTAGGTAATGGGGTGTGTGTGTGTGTGTGTGTGTATGTGTGTGTGTGGTAAATGTCTTGCCCAGGGTCACACAGCTAGGAAGTGTCTGAAGACAGATTTGAACCCAGAATCTCCCATCTCTAGACTTGGCTCTCAATCCATTGAGCCACCTACTGACCACCCTGCTTCCTTACTTTCCACCTTATGGGAAGTATCTTGTTGGGAAAAGGAATGCCAACCCATAAACATTCTTTACAATCTGTGGTCTAGAAGGCTAACCAAAATTGTGAAGAAGAGAAGACTTGGGCCAAATGTCTGAATATCCAATGTTTCCATTTCCCTCAACGGAGGGCTCTTGGGTCAATTTTAGGATTAGAGGATCAAAGACTTAGGACTGTAAAAAGAATCTGAGAAGCCACTGAATTTAATCCTTTCTTTTACAGATGAGGAAATGAAATCCTGGAGAGTTCAGGTAACATACCCAAAGAGATTAAGGCCACTAGGTGGTGTGTACAGTACCTGGAGTGCTTGCCTGGATTCAGGAAGACGAGTTCAAATTCTGCCTCAGACACTAACTGTATCCCTGGACATTCTAATTGACTTTATTCTCAGTTTTCCCATCTGTAAAATGGAGATTAATAATAACATTTACCTCCCAAGTTTGTTGTGAGGATCAAATGAGACAACATATATAAGTTATATATGGTAGCTATTATTATTATTGTCAAAGGGCAAAGATGGTAAATGCCAGAGGAGGAACTTGAACACAGGTGTCCTTCCTACTAAACCATGATGGGAAGTGGTAGCTATGTTCTGGATTTCTGGTGGAAGCTGGCAGAAATAGTCTGAAGAATAATTTTAGGAAACTGAATTCTTTCCAGAAATGTTTATATGTTCAAAACTTTCCACCCCTTTTTCATCTACAGCATCTCAACCATTCTTCCATACCTTCTTCCCTGTTTTCCTTTTTAGATCTGATTTTCTCTATAGGAGTGTCTTTCCAAATAGCTTCCTCTTCCACATCTTCTTAACTTTTTAATCTTGCCCTTATAGTCTATTCTAGGTCCTTTTCCTTCAAGAGTTCATTTCCTGAGGTTTTGAACAATGATATATGTAAAACCCCGTGGGATTTCACATTGGCTATGGGAGGAGGATAGGAGGAGGGGCGGGAAAGAACATGAATCATGTTACCATGGAAAATATTCTAAATTAATTAATTAAAAAATTAAAAATTAAAAAAGGTAATTTCCTTTATATTTTCCTTCCTCTGTTCTTCCCCTCTGTCTTCATCTTCACACTCAGTAATATTCTTGGCTAATTCTCTTTTCTAGCCCTATGCCAGAACCTCAGGATTCACCTTGTCACTTTAGAAATAGAACCTATTTTCAAATTCTTGTTTATTCTACCCCTTTAAGTCTGTAGAATCTAGCCCTTTCTCGTCATTTTTACTACCACGGCAATCGACTTGATAACTTACTTTCTGCACTACTTCAGCTTTTCCTCTGGATTCTCCACTAAGCTGTCAATCAAATATTAATTGAGCAACTATTACATGCTTGCTTTGTCTAATATTATGTAGGCAGCCAGGTTGTACAATAGATAGAATGCTGGATCTGGAGTCAGGAATACCTGAGTTCAAATCCCACTTCCTAAATTTATTAGCTCTAGGAATCTTGGTCAAGTCACTTAATCTCTGCCTTACTCAGTTTCCTCACCTATAAAATGGGGTTGATAATAGTATCAATTTCCCATGGATGTTATGAGAGAATGATATAATATTTATACATTACTTCAAAACCACGAAAATATTATTTAAATGCTAGTCATTTTCTTTATTTTTTCTTAAATTTTTATAGCTATCTGTATTTATTGCTTATTCCTTACTAGACTATGAATTCCATGAGGATAGGGACTGTGTGTTATCTAAATTTTGTATCTTCCTAGCAGCTAGCAAAGTAATTTTTCCAGAGAAGGCAGGAACAAACCTTTAAATGAAAAAGCAAAACAAAAAAAGAAACATATTAATATATAATTAATTACATGTGATCAATTAACATAAAATTATGATATATTTCTATAAAAGAAATATCAGATCCTTCCTTGCAATGAATTTATGGTCTTTTCTTTTTCCTTTCCTTTCCTTTCCTTTCCTTTCCTTTCCTTTCCTTTCCTTTCCTTTCCTTTCCTTTCCTTTCCTTTCCTTTCCTTTCCTTTCCTTTCCTTTCCTTTCCTTTCCTTTCCTTTCCTTTCCTTTCCTTCTCTCTCTTTCTTTATTTCTCCCTTTCTATCTTAATAACAACTCTAAGACAAAAGGGCAAGGGCTAGGCAAATGAGGTCAAGTGACTTGCCCGGGGTCACAAGACTAGGAAGTAACTGAAGGCAGATTTGAATCCAGGTCCTCCTGATTCCCAGCTCTATTCACTGTGCTATAATCCTTTTAAGGAAATTATACCCATAACTCAATTAGAAAAAAAGAGAGAGACTGAACAAGATATGAAGTAATTAAGTAAAATTAAATATAAAAGCTCTAAAATGTAAGGTCCAGACAATTGTCTGGACAATAAAAAAAAGAAATGGTATTTATTGACTGGGTTCATCAGGAATATGAAATTGAAACTTGAAATGGGTCTTGATGAAGTGGTAGGGTTTATAGAGTTTATAGTGGCATAAGCAAAGCCTTAGAAGTAGGAATGGGAATGTCATTCTCAAGGGCTGGTAATACTTCAATATACTTGGAAAAATATATTTTGGGGAATAATGGGAGATACGGTTAGATGGGTGGTCATGGCCAGATGATAGAAGGCCTTGAATATTAGGGGAGGAATATGGTTATAATTCATTGGGTAATGGAAGCCACAGCAGGTTTTTGATTGGCTAATAAACTTCAGCACCATTCTTCTTTACTTCATATAGTTATTACCAGTCAATTACTCAACAAGCATTTATTAAGCATTTGCTAGGTTTGGCTAAGTGCTGGGGATACAAAGGAAGGAAAATACGAAGTCTCTTCTCTCAGGAAGCTAAAATTATTTATTTTAAAAAAAGCCTTTATGTAGAATCAATAATGCTGATCAGTTTCAAAGCAGAAGAGTGGTAAGGGCTGGGCAATGGGGGTTAAGTGACTTGTCTAGGGTCATATAGCTAGGAATTGGTTGTGGTCAGATTTGGGAAGCTAAATTGTAATGAGGGTCATAACACACAAAAAAATTCGTACATCTAAGATACAGTGTAATTTCAGAGAGAAGTCTCTAATGGTGTTGGTGGTTGTGAGTTGTGTAAAGTATAAAATTTGGAATATGCCACCATGGAAAGAAAAGTTGATAGACTTTTAAGGGTTTGAGGCTGAATCTAGAGGCCAAATTAAAAGAGTGAATAAAGACGATTTTTTATAGATATTTTGGGCTTCTCCAGGCATCACATTATGACACAGTCATCTCTTAAGAACTACCATCTATTAAAATACGATTCATATGTTTCTATGAATTGATGTTAAGTCCTGAAAATCATGGGCATCAATTTGGTATGTGATAATTGGTTCTTCTACAGTTTATTGGATAGCTTAAGGTCTGAATCTTTATTGTGAGAATTTGGTGTCTGTCACTCCATTAAAAAGAGTGAATTTATGATGTGTAATACTAGCTTCTGGGTTACATATTATAACTCAATAGTTATTTTTGGTAGGTGCTCAATTTTACAGCCTGCAGGGATATGTCCGCTATTGTCTTTACCCTTTCCTTGTTTCATCTATTTTGATTACTGAGCTAGAGCTTCTCAAGGATAATCCTTTACTTCTTGATATTCAATAACTTGGCCCTGAATTGCTCTCAGAAACCCTCTCTTTTCACAAACAAAACCACATGATTTTCACTATGTGTTCAATGCTTCATCTACATATTTTTGTTTAGGTTCACACTAGATTATAGTCACTTCATTGTCTCCATTCAGAAGTAAGACACTTTCAGTAACATTCAACAAATGTAATGCCATGTGTACCTCTTATCAGTTTTTACTAAAGTAAAAGTATAGCTTG
>NC_058136.1:82086125-82104157 GCF_016433145.1 Gracilinanus agilis | reverse complement strand
GGCTGAAGAAATGGAGGTTTGACTTGTCTCTCCATTCACTCTGTTATCTTGTGAACCAAAAAGCCCCAGATCAGGAGTTTTCACATTAGTTGTCTCAGGGAATGTTTGGTAGATAGTTTCTATTCCCTTCAACACCTCTGGTACACCTCCCAACTCAGAAACTGTCTGGAGATCACTATCTAGCCCTCCAGTCTGTGGCTGAAGTTAGTTGATCACTGAACAGACTTCAATGATGTTATTATTGAGCACACTAGTCACTGGAGATGACAACTGAGCACTCTCCCTTCCCTGAGCTTCTGGCTTGAATTCATCAGCTAAGGGGTTAAGAAAGCTATATCTAGAATTCTCTGAGCAGCAACTCACTGGGTTGCTCTGGCAAAGTCAAGCCTCTTCCAACATTCCGTTTGATTTGCTCTCTAACCTCATCTTGGGTTTTCATGCTTAAAGCAAGTGAATGGATTTGGACATTGGGATTTGACTCTTCCAGGGTTACTAATGATACTGCTTCCTGAATACATTTTAAATCCCTGTCACTTTGTTCTTTATCCAAGCTAACCTGTTTTAAACTTGGAATAGAGAGAAGCTTGAGATTCTAATGACCAACCAAGATTGCAAAGCTTCTGCAGGAAAGATTTTGCAGATCCTTGGACAGTCCCTGTGCTAATCATCCAAGACTTTTGTGGTGGAATGAGAAAGTTTATAGTCATCCCCAATTGTCCCATAAATCTCTTTGCACATTTGCATTATGTCCTTCCATTCTTGGTCTTCTGCCACAGAAATGTCATTGTATTCTGTGCAGCTTGCTAGAGACATATGCTCTCCAGTGCCCTTTCTTTGAGAATCATTCACTACACCCAGACTAGTAATAAACATGTCCCTGTCATTACCATAAGGCATTTTTGATTTAGGAGCTTTGGTTCATAAGGACATCGGAATTGCACCCTGAGCCAAATATTTCTCTATTTGATCAAAAGATTCAGACTCTTGAATGCATGATTATAACATTGACTATCATGCTTGGTGCCCTCAACCTTTCTTGAATTGTTGGACCATTTTGAGTTATAGAAAGTTCTTTTGCCATAACTATCTCTCTGGCTGGAGTTGTTATTAGCCCTGCCAAAGTCTGTCTGTTGCTTATATCTACATATTCGTACCATATCACCTGCCTTGCTACATAGGTAGCATTTTGGAGAATAGGTTTTGGGCATGGAGACAGTACCAGGCTTGGTTCTGCAGCCGGAGTTTGAGTGTCCATAACAGCTTGTGGTTTTTAGCTTGAGTTGGTAGCCCCAAAATACTTTGTCTCTACAAACTCCAACTGGAGAATTGTATGCTCATCCAATTCTTTCCCTTCCCTGATTTGTCTGAGGACTTGGAATAGTAGCTTCATATTTTCTACCATATCTAGGGAGACAGAGTCAGGTTTTTCATTGGAAGTAGAGACAAAAGCAGCCAAATATGTGAGAGGACTCACTTGAGGACTCTTAAGGATTGCACAATAATAAAAACCACAGCCACAAATAGGTATAAAACATATAACTTCTGCCATTGTTATGGCACACCATTTGTAATAATCATACGGTTGTAGCATTTGGTGAATGAACTGAGACACTTTGTGAAACTAAAAATCGAGTGCTCCCTACATAAAAGACCAGAGAAGCATGAAGAAACTAGAGAATAAAAACAACATCCTATCAAAGCCCATTTTCAGTATGCTTTGTAGGCAAATAACTCAGCTGTGCTTGCCAAACTGTAATAAGGGGGTAATGTGGCTGAAAATAGGGGAGCTAGTGGTACAAGTGAGTCACCTGGGCCAGGGAGCCTATAACTGGTGATTTGAGACTGCCAGGGATGTATAACCTGAGCTAACATAATAAAAATGATCATTCTGCCCTAATTAATTTATTTCTTTAGTGCCAAACCTATCAAACCACCAAAAACTTTTTAATTAATTAGAAAAAAATAACAAAGTTCATTTGGAAGGACTAAAGATCAAGAATATCAAGGGAAATCATGAAAAAAAACATGAAGAAATGTGGCCTACAAGTACCAGATATTAAACTATAATATAAAGCAGAGGTCATCAAAACAATATGGTAGGGGGCAGCTGGGTAGCTCAGTGGATTGAGAGCCAGGCCTAGAGACAGGAGGTCCTAGGTTCAAATCTGGCCTCAGACACTTCCCAGCTGTATGACCCTGGGCAAGTCACTTGACCCCCATTGCCTACCCTTACCAATCTTCCACCTATAAGTCAATACACAGAAGTTAAGGGTTTAAAATTTAAAAAAAAAACAATATGGTATTGGCTAAGAGAGAGAAGGGAGGATCAGTAGAATAGATTGGGGGTAAGAGACCTCAACAAGACATTCTATGATAAATCTAAAGAGCCCAACTTTTGGGACAAATATTCACTATTTGAGAAAAACTTCTGGGAAAGTCTAACAATATGGGACAGGTTTGGTTTACATCAACATGTCACACACTACACAAAGATAAATTTAGAGCGGGTGAATGATTTGATTATAAAGAACAAAACTCTAAGAAAATTAGGTGAACACAGAATAGTATACTTGTCAGATCTCTGGGAAAGGAAAGATTTTAAAACCAAGCAAGAGTTAGAAAAAATTTCAAAATGTAAAATAAATAATTTTTATATTAAATTAAAAAGGTTTTGTACCAGCAAAAAATGCAACCAAAATCAGAAAGGAAACAACAAACTGAGAAAAATCCTTATAACAAAAAATTCTGACAAAGGTCTAATCACACAAATATTAGAGTAGCTAAATCAATTGTATAAAAAATCAAGCCATTCACCAATCAATAAATGGGAAAGGGACATGAATCAGCAATATTCTGATAATGAAATCAAAATTATCAATAAGCACATGACAAAGTATTCTAAATCTCAAAAAATTAGAGAAATGCAAAACAAAACTACTTTGAGGTATCACCTCGACCCAGCAGATTGGCTAAAATGACAGCAGGGGAGAGTAATGAATGTTGGAGGGGATGTGGTAAAATTGAGACAGTAATGCACTGCTGGTGGAGTTCTCAATTGATCTAACAATTCTGGATGGCAATTTGGAACTATGCCCAAAGCGAGCTAAAAGAATGCCTGCCCTTTGATCCAGCCATACCATTGTTGGGTTTGTATCCCAAAGAGATCATAGGGGAAAAGACATGTACAAAAATATTTATAGTCACGCTTTTTGTGGTGGTAAAAAACTGGAAAACAAGGGGATGCCCATGAATTGGGGAATGACTGAACAAACTGTGGTATATGCTGGTGATGGAATTGTGGCCTAAGGAATAATAAATTTGAGGAATTCCATGTGAACTGAAATGCCCTCTAGGAATTGATGCAATGTGAAAGGAGCAGAACCAGGAGAACATGTACACAGAGATGGATACTCTGTGGTAAAATCAAATGTAATGGACTTCTGTACTGGCAGCAATATCAATGACCCAGGACAACTCTGACGGACTTGTAAAAAAAAAGACTACCAACATTCAGAGGAAGAACCACAGGAGTGCAAACGCAGAAGAAAAACAACTGTTTTAATATATGGGTTGATGCAGACACAATTTGGATGTAGACTCTTAATGACCACCCTAGAACGATTATCCACAATATGGAAAGAGGTCTTGATCGATGACACATGAAGAAACCAGTGGAAATGTGTGTTGCCTACTGAGGTTTGGCAGGTAGTGGGAGAGAGAGCAAGAACATGAATCATGTAACCATGGAAAAATTTTTTCTAAAAAAGAAAAGAGAAAAAAATAAAAATTAAATTAAAATAAAATAAAAGTGACAAAAGGCTGAGTGGAGGCTAAATGGGCTCCTTTCCTCAGCAGGCCTCCCTTCTGACTCCCTCCCCCAAATTTTGGATGAGTTCTAAGGAAGACACACACTAGGACATTAGTTTTGAATTACTCAGAGCTCCTCCATGACAAAGTCCAACTATGCTCTTCCTCTTCCTCGAAGTTCTCTCTTAGCTTACTCTAGTTTGCTGTGAGCTTCAAAATGGTGGGGTTTAAGATCACCTTCTCTGAAGTCACTGGCTTTGTTACCAAACAATCCCTTGTTGCTGTGACAATAGGACCAAAACAACCCTCACTATCATCCAGGTGAGGCTAGCCCCCGTTGTCACTGTCATTTCCAAACAGGACATTGGTTAAGGTAGTGAATTAAACCCAGTCTTCACTACCTGCCATCTCTTTGACCACAGAGAGAACCTCTTGACCTCTGTGTCACCAGGGCTCCCCTCATCCCTGGTCTTCCAGCACAGGCTTGCCTTATACTCACTGGATGTACCTTTGCACACACTGTCTCTCCACTTCAACTGTGCCTCACCAAATCCTCCATTGTGGCCCAGGTTGAATGTCACCTCCTCCAGGAAGCTCTCACTAATTCTTGCCCCTTGTGCATGAGGAAGAATCATTTCAATTTCACTATTAAATCACAGGGTTAAATGCTCCCAGTCTAAAGAGAGCTCCAAGGCCACATACCGTTCTTTCAAAGAGGAAAAACTGAGGATCTAAAAGGGGACAAGATGAGGCTCTGGACCCTGACAGGTCCCAAATTGTTTCTTACTGACCCTTTGAGTGTCTCCTTGAGAGAGGGCCCTTAAGAAAGTATTGAGGGTGTGGGCAGCCAGGCCTGGAGGCAGGAGGTTCTGGGTTCAAATATGGCTTCAGACACTTCCCAGGCAAGTCCGTTATAACCCCATCACTTAGCCCTTACCACTCTTCCTCTTTGGAACTGCTCCACACTCTTGGTTCTAAGACAGAAAAGATGGATTTCAAAAAAAAGCAAAGAATGAGCTAATTGGCACATGGGACATGGAGTAGCTCCTGAAAGATGTTTCTCCCTTCTTCCCTATTCTTCTTCTTGTCCAAAGTTTTTAGTCTTCATTTCACTGCATGATTCAATGAAAACTTCTCTTTTTGATGTTACTAACCATGTTTTATTGATTTTTATTTTTATTATTTTTAATTTTTTCTTTTAGAAGATTTGTTCTTACTCTTCCCTCAACCTCTCCTACACCCCAAACCCTCTAGCCAATGCGCATTTCCACTGGACTAACCATATTTTAATTGTCACATCAAATGGCCTTTTCTCATTCCTCATCCTGCTTGACCTCTCATCCCTTTGACATTTTCTTTTTTTTTAAACATTTATTAATATTCACTTTTAACATGGTCACATGATTCATGCTCCTACTTTCCCCTTCACCCCCACACTATCCCCACCCATGGCTGATGCACATTTCCACTGGTTTTAACATGTGTCATTATCAAGACCTATTTCCAAACTGTTGATAGTTGCATTGGTGTGCTAGTTTCGAGTCTACATCCCCAATCATGTCCACCTCAATCCATGCGTTCAAGCAGTTGTTTATCTTATGTGTTTCCTCTCCTGCAGTCCTTCCTCTATATGTGGATAGCATTGTTTACCATAAATCCTTCAGAGCTGCCTGTGTCATTGCATTGCTGCTGGTACAGAAGTCCATTACATTTGATTTTACCATATTATATCAGTCTCTGTGGTCCATGTTCTTCTGGCTCTGCTCCTTTCACTCTGCATCAGTTCCTGGAGGTCTTTCCAGTTCCCAAGGAATTCCTCCAGTTTTTTATTCCTTTTAGAACAATAGTATTCCATCACCAGCATATACTACAATTTGTTCAGCCATTCCCCAATTGAAGGACATACCCTCCTTTTCCAGTTCTTTGCCACCACAAAAAGCGCAGCTATAAATATTTTCCTACAAGTCTGTTTATTCATGATCTCTTTGGGGTACAAACCCAACAATGGTATGGCTGGATCAAAGGGCAGGCATTCTTTTATAGCCCTTTGAGCATAGCTCCAAATTGCCAGCCAGAAAGTTTGGATCAGTTGACAACTCCACCAGCAATGCATTAATGTCCCAATTTTGCCACATCCTCTCCAACATTCATTACTCTCCCCTTATTTCATTTTAGCCAATCTGCTAGGTATGAGGTGATACCTCAGAGTTGTTTTGATTTGCATTTCTCTAATTATTAGAGATTCAGAACACTTTCTCATGTGCTTATTGTTACTTTTGATTTCTTTACCTGAAAATTGCCTATTCATGTCTCTTGCCCATTTATCAATTGGGGAATGGCTTGATTTTTTACTCAATTCATTTAACTCCTTGTATATTTGAGTAATTAGACCCATCAGAGTTTTTTGTTATAAAGATTTTTTCCCAATTTGTTGTTTAACTTCTGATTTTTAACTATATTGTTTTTTTTTGTACAAAAGCTTTTTAGCTTAATATAATCAAAACCATTTAATTTACATTTTCTAATTTTCTCTAGCTCTTGCTTGTTTTTAAAATCTTTCCTTTCCCACACATCTGACAAGTATACTTTTCTGTGTTCACTTAATTATTTATAGTTTCCCTCTTTATATTCAAGTCATTCACACATTCTGAATTTATCTTGGTGTAGGGTGTGAGATGTTGATCTAAACCTAATCTCTCCCATATTGTTTTCCAAATTTCCCAGCAGTTTTTGTCAAATGGTGGATTCATGTCCTAAAAGTTGGGCTCTTTGGGTATATCATACACTGTCTTGCTGATGTCATTAACCCCAAGACTATTCCACTGATCCTCCCTTCTATCTCTTAGCCAGTACCATATTGTTTTGATGACTGCTGCTTTACTGTATAGTTTAATATCTGGTACTGCTAGGCCCCCTTTCTTCACATTTTTTTCATTATTTAACTTTATATTCTTGATCTTTTGTTATTCCAAATGAAATTTGTTATAATTTTTCCTAATTCAGTAAAGAAGTTTTTTGGTAGTTTGATAGGGATCGCACTAAATAGGTAAATTAATTTAGGTAGAATGGTCATTTTTATTATGTTAGCTCATCCTACGCATGAGCAATTAATGGCTTTCCAATTGTTTAGATCCAGTTTTATTTGTTTGTAAAGTGTTTTATAGTTGTTTTCATATAATTGCTGTGTTTGTTTGGTAGATAGATTCCTAATTATTTTATATTGTATAGGGGGATTTTAAAAGGTGTTTCTCTTTCTACTTCTTGCTGCTCTAATGTGTTGGAAATATATAGAAATGCTGATGATTTATGTGCATTTATTTTGTATCCTGCAACTTTGCTAAAGTTGTTGATTATTTCTACAAGCTTCTTAGTTGATTCTCTAGGATTTTTTAAGTAGACCATTATATCATCTGCAAAGAGTGATAGCTTAGTCTCCTCCTTCCCTATTTTGATACCTTCAGTTTCTTTTTCTTCTCTAAGTGCTACTGCTAGTGTTTCTACTACTATCTTGAATAATAGAGGTGATAATGGGCATCCTTGTTTCACTCCTGATCTTATTGGGAAGGCTTCTAATTTATCCCCATTGCATATGATGTTTGTTGATGGTTTTAGGTATGTACTGTTTATTATTTTTAGGAAAGGTCCTTCTATTCCTATATTTGTCAGTGTTTTCAATAGGAATGGATGCTGTATTTTGTCAAAGGCTTTTTCAGCATCTATTGAGATGATCATGTGATTTTTGTTTGTTAGACTGTTGATATGGTCAATTATGTGGATGGTTTTCCTAATGGTGAACCATGCTTGCATTCCTGGTATAAATCCCACCTGATCATGGTGGATGATCTTTTTAATTTCTTGTTGGAGTCTCTTTGCTAGTATTCTATTTGATTTTTGCATCTATGTTCATTAGGGAGATTGTTCTATAGTTTTCTTTCTCTGTTTTTGATCTCCCTGGCTTTGGAATCAGTACCATATTTGTGTCATAAAATTAATTTGGTAGGACTCCTTCTTTGCTTATCATATCAAATAATTTGTATAGTATTGGGATTAGTTGCTCTTGTATGTCTGATAGAATTCACTTGTGAATCCATCTGGTCCTGGTGATTTTTTCTTAGGGAGTTCTTTTATGACTTGTTCAATTTATTTTTCTGATATGGGATTATTTAGGTATTCTATTTTTTCTGATGTTAATTTAGGCAATTTATATTTTTGTAAATATTCAACCATATCTCCTAAATTGTTATGTTTATTGTCAGACAATTGGGCAAAATAGTTTTTAATGATTGCCTTAATTTCCCCTTCATTAGAGGTCAGGTCTCCCTTTTCATCTTTTGTACTGTCAATTTGGTTTTCTTCTTTCCTTTTTTTTATTAGATTGACCAGTACTTTGTCTATTTTAACTGTTTTTCCAAATACCAGCTTCTAGTCTTATTTATCAATTCAATAGTTATTTTAGTTTCAATTTTATTAATTTCTCCCTTGATTTTTAATATTTCTAATTTAGTTTTCATCTAGGGATTTTTAATTTTCCTGCTTTCTAGTTTTTTGAGTTGCATGCCCAATTCATTCATCTCTGCCCTCCTTAGTTTGTAAATATATGCACTCAAGGATATAAATTTCCCCCTGAGTATCTCTTTGACATTTTCCATCATCCACTTCTATTTGATACACTCTTCTGTCTCAATTTTCAAGACACTTCTTTCTCCTGGTTCTCCTCCTACTTATTTAAGTCCATGTCTTCTCAAAGCATTCTTTGTAATACCTTCATTGAGGTCAGGCTCACTAACAATCGGTGTCCCACAGGGCTCTGTCTTGAACCTTCTACTCCTCTCCTTCTATATGGTGATATCATCTACTCTCTTGGATTCAATTAACATCTCTTTGCTGAGGATTGTCATATATATTTATACTTACATAACCTCTGGAAAATAGAAACCTATATAGTTTATTACAAGAAATCATCCAACAAAACTGCCCCAATATCCTTGAGCAAGAGGGGAAATTAGACATTGAAATTAGACACAGATCACCCTCTACACTAAATCCCCAGAAGACAACCCTCAGGAATGTAATAGCCAAGTTGCATAGCTTCACTAAATCCCCAGAAGACAACCCTCAGGAATGTAATAGCCAAGTTGCATAGCTTCCAAGTTATGGAAAAATATTACAAGTAGCCAGAAGGAGATAATTCAGATACCAAGGAACACCAATCAGGATTCCAAATGATCTGGCAGCCACCCCACTCTAGGACCACAAGGCTTGGAACACGATATTCAGAAATGCAAGAGAATTGGGTCTGCAACCAAGGATCACATACCCATCAAAACTGACTATATACTTCCATGATAAAATATGGGCATTCAACAAGATAGAAGATTTCCAAGCATTTGCATAGAAAAGACCAGGAATAAGTTGAAAGTTAGCTATGCAACCTGCTGTGAGGAAGATTAGTTAGCAATAGTGTTGGATCTAGCAGGAAGGCTGGAGTATGGAATGAAGGAGTAGGAAGTAGAAGTTGTTGTCTGAGAGAGACTCCATTAGTGGTTGGGAAATAACTGTTTCTAACCCTGGGAGATCTCAGAGTTAGGGAAAAACTGCATCCAGATTCCCTGGGATCCTGAGAGGTCAAGGCTTTCGGCAAGTGGACAAGACCTGTAGAGGTGCTCTGCATGGGGAAGTGGTTTGGGATTTGGTGGACAGCATTTCAAACTCACTTTTCTTACCTCGGTACCTTGGATCACCTGGCAGAGTAAGTCTCAGCATCCAGTGACCATCCTTGGATTACTATGTGCTGACCAAACCTGGCTGGTACCATGTTTGAATGTGCCTTCCTTGTGACTCCAGTACTGCTCCTTAGGTCCCTGCCTGTCTTAGGTCAATTAGGATAGTGAAGTTAAGTCCTTCCCCGCCCGGGGTGTTTTGCCCTTAGGTTTTCAAATATAGAATTCCCTTATTCCCAACCTTCATTATTATTTCCCCAATTAAAACTGAACAAACTTTTACCTTGCCTGCTGGTTCCATAGACCGTGGCATAGGGAGAGCTGGGAGACCATTGGGCCAACAGCCATTCCTGTGTTAGTTAAAACAGTGAACCCTGGTCTCCCTAAGCTGGTTGGCCCTGTCTCTCCTTCAACCCAATGTGGACACACAAACCATTTAGGTTATATTTTTATAATAATTAACATACCTGGTGCCCCACTATTACAAACCAAAAAACCAAGAGAAATATGAAAAGGTAAATAAGAAAGAGAGGGGAAAGAAAGAAAACTCTAATATATAAATTGCCTTCTTCAAGGGCTTCAATAAGATCAAACTATTTGTATTTCCATATGGAGAAATACTATGTGTAATTCTAAAAATTGTACTCACTATTAGAGTAATTAGAAGAATTAGTAATAAGGAGAAGTTGGAGTACTAAATGGACTAAGATGATATGGGTAAAAGGTGTGTGGGGGGGAATAGAAGATGACACGAAGAGTAACTTGAATGAATAAGAAAAATAAAATAATCTATACCACACAAAGAAGGCATGGGAAGAAGAAGGGAGGAATATTATTATAAGAAGGAGAGGAAGAGAGCTTAAAAGGAAATTACTAAACCTTACTCTCAGTGGAATTAATCCTGAGGGGGAAGACTAGCTAGATCCATTAAGATATCAAATTCTATCCAACCCTCCCAAGTCTTAAAGGGTTGCCCAAGAAGTACCCAAAGTCATACAAAGGCAAGACTTGAACTGAGGTCTTCCTGACTCCAAGCCTTGACTCTCCTCTCTTGTACCACCCAATACATAATATTGTTTGTCTCTTCTTTTTTAAATGACTTAATATTAGTACATCATGGGTGGATTATGACTCTGGGGAATTAGCAGCTATGTCCAGAGAGTGGAAGCTTTGGTAGGCCCCACCAAGCTGGCAAGAAAGGCTCGTGTGGCCCCATGTAAGGGCTGAATATCTGTTGTCTAAGGACTAGTTCAGCGAAGTTCTGAGAGGCTGATTATAAGATTGGTTGGTTCAAAGAAGAAAGTCAGCCTCAGAGCCACCTTCAGCTCCAGTAATTGTTTTGGGTGAGTGGATTGTTGGTTTTCCCTTCCTGTCTTCTGGAGATAGTTTAATTTTGATTAAAAGTTAACAAGTCCTGAACTGGAACAATATTTACTTAGATAGGTTAATGTCCTGTCTACCCTTTTGTATTTCCCTACTTTATGAATAAAATATTTTTAATTTTTATATATTTAGCCAAACCATCAATTTTAACACTTACACAATCCCCTGAGCCAGCCAGCTGTTTCTAAAACTTAGAGGTGGCCATTCCATTCTCCCCCTCAAGAAGCTTCAGTGACTCCCTATAATGTCAACTATTTTCCTGTTTATCATTAAAAACTCCAATTTGCCTTGTCTGATCTAGTACTTCCCTTGCTAGACTCAAATCCCAGCCTCTTTCCATTTCCCCTTTATGCCACTTTGTACAGATTGACCCCAATTTCCTCATCTGTAAGTTGGAGATAATAATAATGCCTACCTAATGTTAACAGTCAAATGAGATATTGATAAAATGCTTTGGAAATGTTGAGGTGTTAAGTAAAGGTTACTTGTTATTTCTGAAAGTGGGAAAAGTAAGGGAGAGGGAAAAGGGGAGAAGAGAACAGAGAAGAAACACCTTTGAGGGTTATGACAATTCTGAGACAAAGAACTGCAGGTATTATTATCTTTTTCCATCTAATAATCTGCATTCTGTATTCTAGCTGATCTGCATGTTCTACCTATCCATCTATGTGTTCTATCTAGCAAAGTAGATTAAAAGCCAGAATATCACAAGACAGAACACAAAGATAAAACACATAGAATAGATAGATAGATAGAACTGATAGATTAGAGTCCACAAAACAGGAAACATAGGATAGATGAATGAGTAGGCAGAACACAGAACAGATGGAGTAGATGAATAGGGAGAACACACAGAATAGTAGAAGATCTAGATAGAGAGAAGATATGGATAGATGAAACAGATGATTAGGTAGAATACATTGATAGAAGAGATGGATAAGTAGAACATAAAACAGATAAGTAGAACAAATTGAATAGATGGAACTATAGAATGTATAGATGGACTGATTGAATGGATATCTAAAACACAGAACAGAACAATTAAAATAGGTGCATAGTTAGAACACATTGAATAGATGGAGAGACAGAAGAGAGAACACATAAAAGAGAGAGAATGCAGAATGGGTAGATGAATAGAACAGATAGATGATAAATAGATCAGATAGAACACATAGAACAGATAGAATAGGTAGTTGGAAGAGAGAGAACACAGAACAGACAGAAAACACAGATGATTAGATAGAAGAAATTGAACAAATGTGTACAAGGAGAACATAGAACAGATAGAACATATAAATGGATAGATAACACATGGAAAAATAGATGGACAGACAGAACAAATGGAAGAGTTTGAATAGATGGAGGAGGTAGAACACAGAATAGGTAGAATAAATGGAACAGGTAAAACATAGAATAGATAGAATATGTAGAATGGATAGATAAAACACAGAGAATTCAACACCTACGAAAGGATGGAAGAGGAAGAGCACATTGAATAGAAAGAACACAGAACAGATAGAATAGATGGAAAGGCAAAGGTCATAAAACAGATAAATTAGAAACTACAGAGAATATATAGACTGGTTCAGTCAGAGAGATCACATAGAACAAATAGATACTTAAAATAGATGGAAAGAATAGGAAGAGCCTATTGAAGAGAGAACACAGAGATGGGAGAGAGTGAGCTCACAGAGCAAATAGACTAGATGGAATAAGCAGACTATGAAGATAGATAGATACTACACATAGAACACATTGAATAGATGAAAGAGAGAGCTCAGAGAACAGAAAGAGACAGAACACAGCAATAGAAGAGAGTGAGCTCACAGAATAGATAATAATAGATGAAGTACATGGAATAGATAGAAGAGATACTACTGAAAGAACAAATAGAACACAGAAACAAAAGTTAGAACTGTTAGACTAGATGGAAGAGGTGGAACAGAGAACAGGTAGAATAAATGGAACAGGAAAAATGCATAGAATAGATCAGAAAGATAGAGCTCATAGATCTTATAAATAGTAAAGATAGATGATTGAACACAGTTGGAAGAAAGGTCACAGAACAGATGGAATAGATGACACACAGAGTTAAAAGAACCCATGAATCAGATAGAACACAGATACAAACGGTAAATGACCAGTTATGGAGAATAGATGGAAGATGTAGAGCACATGGAACAGAGAGAGCAAATAGAATAGAACAGAACATTTAGAATGTTAAGACACATAGATACTATAGATAGATGTAAAGAATAGGAAGAACTATAGAAGAGAAAGAACACACAGATGGAAGAGAGTGATAGACTAGATAGAACAGACAGAATATAAAGAAGGATAGATACTACACATAGAACACATTGAATAGATGGAAGAGAGAGAGCTCAGAAAACTGATAGAACACATAGATGTAAAGATTTGAATACATAGAGTAGAAAAAAGATCAGATTACACAGAAAAAAAGATAGATGAAGAGAAGTTAGAATAAATAGAAGAGATCAGATAGAACATCCAAATACAAAAGAGATGAATAGCTAGAACAAGTTAGAATAAATGAAGAGGTAGAGCACATTAAAAAGGAAGGATAGCTAGAACACAGAAGAGATAGAAGAAATAGAACAGAATAGAATAGATGGAAAATATAGAGCTCATAGAACATATAGATAGTAAAGCTAGATAATGGAACACAGATGGAAAAAGCTCACAGAACAGATGGAATAGATAATACACAGAACAGAAAGAACCCATAAATCAGATAGAACACAGATAAAAATTGTAGAAGAACAGTTATAGAGAATAGATGGAGGAGGTAGTGCACATGGAAAAGAAAGAGCACATAGAATATATAACAATAGGTGTAGCACATGGAATAGATATATGGGATAGAACAAAAATGAGAGGAGACAGACACAAAAGTTAGAAAAGTTTGAATAGATGGAAGAGGTACAAAACAAAACAGGTAGAATAAATGGTACAGGCAAAATACATTGAATAGATAAAAGATTTAGAATGGGGGGGCAGCTGGGTAGCTCAGTGGAGTGAGAGTCAAGCCTAGAGACAGGAGGTCCTAGGTTCAAACCCGGCCTCAGCCACTTCCCAGCTGTGTGATCCTGGGCAAGTCACTTGACCCCCACTGCCCACCCTTACCAATCTTCCACCTATGAGACAATATACCGAAGTACAAGGGTTTTAAAAAAAAGATGTAGAATGGATAGATAGAACACAGAGAAGAAAACACATACAAAAGATAGAAATGAATAGATGGAAGAGGAAGAGCACATAGAATTGATAGAATAGATGGAAGAGATAAGGCTCATAGAACTGATGAATTAGACACAAAATAGAACATGTAGACTGGTTAAGATAGAGCAATCATAGAGAATATGTAGATACTAAAAATAGAAAAACACATAGAAGAGATAGAACACAGAGATGGAAGAGAGAGCTCACAGAGCAGATAGACAAGACGGAATAGACAATATATAGAGATTGATAGGGAGTACACACAGAACACATTAGAAAAGATTGAAGAGAGAGCCCAGAAAACAACTCATAGATGTATAGATGAGAATACATAAACTAGAGCACAGGTCAGAACACCTAGATAAAAAGATAGATGAATAGAAGTTAGAATACATAGAAGAGATCAGATAGAACAGCTAGATACTAAAGAAGTGAATAGCTAGAATAAGATAGAATTGAATGAAGAGGTAGTGCACATTAAAAAGGAAGGATAAATAGAATACAGAACAGATACAAGAAATAGAACATATAGAATAGATTCAAATGATAGATGTCATAGAAATATAGATACTAAAGATAGATGATAGAACACAGATGGAAGAAAGCTCACAGAAGAGATGTAATAGATAACACAGAGTAGAAAGAACACAAATCACAAAGGAACACAGATATTAAAGGTAAGTAAACAGTTTTAGAGAGTAGATGGATGATGTAGAGCACATGGAACTGAGAGAGCACAGAATAGATGGAATGTGTAGAATGGTTAGAACAGAGAGATCCAATAGAAATATAGATACTAAAGATAGATGGATAGAATAGGAAGAACATATAGAAGAGATAGAACAGCGAGATGAAAGGGAGAGATCTCACAGAGCAGATAGACTAGATGGAGCAGAAAGAATATGAAAATGAATAGATAGTACACATAAAACACAGAATAGATGGAAGAGAGAGAGTTCAGAGTACAGATAGATACTAAAGATAGATGAGAGAACACAGATGGAAAAGAGCTCACAGAATAGATGGAATAGATAGCACATAGTGGAGAAAGAACCCATTAATCACATAGAACAAAGATACAGAATGAGTTATACAGAATAGATGGAACATAAAGAGCACATGGAACAGAGAGAGCACATAGAACATGGAGAATCATTAGAATAGGGAGATCAAATAGAAATATAGATACTAAAGACAGATGTATAGAATAGGAAGTACATAGAGAAAAGATAGAACACAGAGATGTAGTACAGAGAGAGAGGGTCACAGCAGTTTTTACAGGCTTTGGCTGAGTTCTGATGTCAGTTAGGAGTTTCAAATCTTGGAAGAAAGTTTCAGTTGGTCCTGGGACCTCGTGGAGAGAGCCAGGGGCCAGGTGAGTTGCTTCTTCTCCTTTCTGAAGATTGAAACTTTAGCCTAGTTTTGGAGTAGTTATTTGAGATTTGCTAATTTAGATAATTTAGATAAATCTCCATACCCTACCTCATTTCCCTTACCTGAATGTCTGTGAGGAGTGAATAAGGAGAGTGAATCAGAGAGTAGTTTCAAATCTGTGAGGGTTTAGCTATACTCTTGCTCAAACCCCATCTCTGCTTTCCTTCCCCCATCTGAGGTTTCTTTAAACAACTGTTAGGGCTTCCTTTAATCCCTTTTAACTGACAATTTAACCTGAGAAAACAATAATCCCCTTTTGTGTTTAAAACAGACATGTTAGTTACTTTGTCAGTTAATTAGTAAGGAAAGGGAAGAAGAGGAATAGAACTAACATACTCTGGGCTTGAAGGGAAGCCGGGTATCCATCTTGAAGGAAGGTGTAACTGCAAAACAAGTCCCTTCCTGTGAAACTAACTAAAGCATATAGTTAATTTCAATCAGTCTATTTCCCCCAGTTTGTCTTTAGTCTAAGTCCTAGTCTATAAGCCCTGCTGCTCTTTGCCTGTTTAGATTAATTCATCCTCTCCCTGAAGATCTTTGTTACCTTCAGTGTTATACTCCCAGACTTCAGCCTCATATTATATCCTGAATCTCAACATTACATCCTACCTGTAACTCATATCATCTACCTAGCAAGTACCTGACAACATCCCTTCAAAATCCCATTTAACCTAACATCTTCCCAAAATTCACTCATAACAGAGATGGAGGCGAGTGAGCTCACAGAACAGAGAACAATAAATTGAACACATGGAATAGATAGAATATTTGTCACTGTTCCCTCTAAGTATAATTTTTCTAGCTGTCCTGATGATGATAAGAGTTACAAATATCTTTTCTTATAGGAATACAAATCATTTGAACTCATTTGGTCCTTTAAAGAAAGTTTTGGGTTTTTGGATTCCTTCCCTCTCTTTTAAATACATTTTTGTGATTCTCTTGATTTCTGGGTTTGGATATCAAATTTTAAATTTAAGTCCCATCTTTTCTTTATGAATGCTTGGAATTCTTCTGTTTTATGAAATTACAATTCTTTTCTCTGCAAGAATATAATCAGTTTTGCTGAGTAGTTGATTCTTGGTTGTAGGCCTAGTTCCCTTGCTTTGCAGAATATCATATTCCATTCCTTCTGGTTCTTCAGTGTAGATAGAGCCAGATTCCATGTTATCCCAACTGTGGCCCATTGGTATTTGAATGAGTTGTTCTTAGCATCTTGTAATATTTTTCCTTGGTCTGGTAGTTCTTGAATTTAGCTATAACATTCCTGGGCATTGTCACTTGGGGATCAAATATGGGACGTGATCTGTTGATTCTTTCAATCTTCACTTTGCCTTTTTTGCTGGAGAAAGTCAGGGCAGTTTTTTTATATTATTTCCTATAGGATGCTGTCCACGCTTCTCCTTTTGTCATGGTTCCTTGGTAATCCAATAATTCTCAAATTGCCTCTCCTGAATCTGTTTTTGAGATCTTGAGGTTTTGTCACTGAAGTGTATCCTATTCACTTCAATGTTTTCATTAGATTTTGTTTTATAGATTCTTGCTGCCCTGTGAAGCTATTTGCTTCTAGTTCTTGAATTCTAATTTTGAAACACTGAATTTTATTCCTGGCTTTTTGGTCATCTTTCTCGTTCTGGTCTGATTTTACTTTGTAGTTCATCTTTCACTTTTTTTACCTTGTTTTCAAGATGGTCAATTTTGACTTTCAGGACACTATTTTGCAAAAATCCTGCTTTAGCTAGACAGGAGTCTTAAGGGCTTGGCAGTGCTGGTGCAGTTAAATGAGCTCAGCCAGAGATTCATATAGTTTTCACAGAGGCTATCCTGCTCCCATCTACTGATTTCTTTTATTTATTATACCTTTTCTTTCTAAGATTACATACAGGGTGGGTATGGATATTCCATAATCAACATACGTCTTTTCTTGAAGATATTGAACAAGACATACACCAACCTTGTTACCAAAAAACTTGTTACTAACAAATTTTTCATTTCCCAGTATCTTGCAATATATATTTTTTATATTTTTTTATTTATTAAATTTAAACATTTATTAATATTCATTATTAACATGGTTACATGATTCGTGCTCCTACTTTCCCCTTCACCCCCCGCACTTCCCCCACCCATGGCCGATGCACATTTCCACTGGTTTTGTCATGTGTCCTTGATCAAGACCTATTTCCAAATTGTTGGTAGTTGCATTGGTGTGGTAGTTTCGAGTCCACACCCTCAATCATGCCCGTCCCATGCGTTCAAGCAGTTGTTTTTCTTATATCTTTCCTCTCCTGCAGTCCTTACTCTGAATGTGGGCAGCGTTCTTTACCATAGATCCCTCAGAATTGTCCTGGGTCATTGCATTGCTGCTGGTAGAGAGGTCCATTACATTCAATTTTACCATAGTATATCAGTCTCTGTGTACAATGTTCTTCTGGCTCTGCTCCTTTC
>NC_058136.1:82068920-82081281 GCF_016433145.1 Gracilinanus agilis | reverse complement strand
GGGGCAGCTGGGTAGCTCAGTGGAGTGAGAGTCAGGCCTAGAGACAGGAGGTCCTAGGTTCAAACCTGGCCTCAGCCACTTCCCAGCTGTGTGACCCTGGGCAAGTCACTTGACCCCCATTGCCCACCCTTACCACTCTTCCACCTATGAGACAATACACCGAAGTACAAGGGTTAAAAAAAATTAAAAAAAAATTATAAGTTTTCTTTCTTTCCCCTCTGTTTCTTATTTACCTTTTCAAGTTTCTCTCGATTTTTGTGGTTGGATATCAAACTTTCCATTTAACTTTGGTCTTTTCTGTGCAAATACTTGGAATTCTTCAATTTTGTTGAATGCCCATACTTTCCCCTGGAAATATATAGTCAATTTTGCTGGGTAGTTGATCCGTGGTTGCAGGCCCAGCTCTCTTGTCTTTCTGAATATCATATTCCAAGCCTTGCGGTCTTTTAGTGTGGAGGCTGCCAGATCCTGTGTGAGGTAAGGAGGACACTCAATAGGAAAGTCTTTTTGTAGTTGTCAGAGCTCCTCCAAGGCAAAGCCCAACTATGGTCTTCCTCTGCTTCCCAGTTCTCTCTTGACTGATTATGGTATGCCATGAGTTTTAGGATGGTGTGGAGTTAAGCCCAGCTACTGTGAGGTCACTGGCTTTGTTACCAAACATTCCCTTGTTGCTGTGACAATGGGGCACAAACAAAAATGAGGGAAGTGGCCAGAAGTCATATATTAGGAACTGGCCCTGGAAAAGGAGAGATTATGTGTCCATAGAAATACTGGATGGGAAGGTCACCAATAGGGTTTGAAACTATCTTTACAGCCATAGCAAGAGAGACAAAATAAAACGAGGCCTGCTCCAAGTGAGAGAGTGAGACCTAAAGAGACCAAACGCAAGAGATTCACAGAGAGACAGACAGACAGACAGACAGACAGACAGACAGACAGAGAGAAAAATGAGAGAAGAAAAGAGACATTAGAGAAATGGAAATACAGAATTAAAGAAACAGATACATAAAATGAAAAAGATTAAGGAACAGAGAGATAGAAAGACATAGGAACTGAAAACACAGAGAAAGCATAAGAACTGAGACAGAGAATAAGGCAGAGGTAGATAGAAAGTCCAAGAGACTGAGAGAAGAGGTAGTGACAGAGAAAGGAGGAGAAGGAGGGAGAGAAATTAAGAGAGAAACAGGAACAGAGAAAGTGATAGAGACAGAGGGGGAGAGAGAGAAAGGAATAATGAGGTAAAGAAAGGTAAAATGAAGAGGCAGAAATATATAAATAGACTAAATGTTAGAGATAAGAGTCAGAGAGGGAAATACAGAGTCATTGAAAGGCAGATAAACAAAAAGAGACCGAGAGAGAGATAAGAAGACAGACGTGTGTAGAGAGAAATATTAGAGACATGGAGATCAAGAGAGCAAGAGACATGGAGATACATAAAAAAGAGAAATATTAAGAAGCGGAGAGATAGAGAGAGAGATACAGAAATTTAAAAAGATATTAAATGACAAGAAAAGAGACAGAGAGATTAAGGCAGAGGGAGACAGAGGGACATAGCCTGAGAGATGGTGAGACAATGACAGAGAAGGAGGAGAAAGCAAGGGAGAAAGATGAAGAGGGGTTATGAGAGAAACCAACAGGCAAAATGATGGAGACAGAGGGAGAGCGAGAAAGGATCGATGAGGGAAAAAAAAGATAAAATGAGAAACAGCGGACCGGGGTAGGACTTTGGGAATCCATGCCCACCAGGTGAATGTCATTTCTGAAAGTTGTTGGGCCCTGCTAACTGTAGTCACTCACAAGAGACTGGAGACCCTGACTGCCTTTCCAATATAGGGAAGGCAAGGAAAGTCAGCTGGTGGCTGCAGAAATCTGGGGACTGCAGGAAATAAAAATGGCTACTTCTAGTGGTACAATTCCCAAGGGCCCTGGTCATATCACCTGAGTTCAGTCATACACTGACTATGTCAAAGGGAATAGGGACAACACTTGGCTGTGGATTATAGAGACTTGAAAAACAAGGCTTCAGGAAATTACAGAACAAGAATCATGAACTGAAGACATCATCCCGCAAGTATACTTTCTCTCCTGAGGCCACCACACGTAGAGCTGGAGATTCTAAATGATCATTACCTGCCACAAGCCCAAGCACCCAGCACCCAATACCTTGATGTCTCAGTTAAAATTGCTTTTCATCACAGTCCTTGGAAGGTGACTGGTGAAAGAGGAGATGTTGGCATAATTTAATGCTCTGTATGTGTGGACAGGCGATAGAGGCATTTCCATTCTCTCATCACCTTGAAAGTGACCAATCAACCTTTCCTTCCCTTGTGACCAATTATTCTCAGTCAGTCATTTCCTGATAAAATGTTGGGAGAGGGAGGCTCCCCAAAAGGCTTTGACAAATGCGGTGAGAAAGTAGGCTGGGTCATGAGGCACCTCCTTTATGTGTATGAATTGCAAGAGCTGGTCCAGGCTTCCTTCCCAAGGCTGCAAAAAACTACCACACCAATGAAACTACCAACAATTTGGAAATAGGTCTTGATTAAGGACACATGACAAAACCAGTGGAAATGTGCATTGGCCATGGGTGGTGGGAGTGCGGGGGGTGAAGGAGAAAGTAGGAGCATGAATCATGTAACCAAGTTAAAAATGAATATTAATAAATGTTTAAATTTAATTTAAAAATAACTTAGGAGGAGAAGAAGAATAAGGAAGAAGGGAGAGAGATCTTTCAGCAGCTACTCCATTTCCCATGTGCCAGTTAGCTCATTCTTTGTTTTTTTTTAAACCGTTCCGCCCTGTCATAGAATCAAGAGTGTGGAGCAATTCCAAAGAGGAAGAGTGGTAAGGGCTAAGTGATGAGGGTTATAACAGACTTGCCTGGGAAGTGTCTGAAGCCATATTTGAACCCAGATCCTCCTGCCTCCAGGCCTGGCTGCCCACACCCTCAATACTTCCTTAAGGGCCCTCCCGCAAGGAGACATTCAAAGGGCCAGGTGAGAAACAGTTTGGGACCTATCAAGGTCCAGAGCCTTATCTTGACCTTTTATAACATGACATTTTCAAGGGTTGTTTCCAACCCAATTGTTGAGCACTTCCCCTAACTGCCTGGAAGCCCCTCAACCTAAGGCTCTTCCCCTTTTGGACCCTCAGTTTTTCCCCTTTTGGACCCTCAGTTTTTCCTCTTTGAAAGAAGGGTATGTATCCTCTGAGCTCCCTTTTCACTGGGAGCATTTAACCCTGTGATTTAATAGTCAAAAAGAAAGGATTCTTCCTGATGGACAAGGGGTAGGTGTTAGTGAGGGCTTCCTGGAGGAGGTGACATTTGACCTAGGTCTCCATGGAGGATTTGGTGAGGCACAGATCCTGTGGGGAGACAGTGTGAGCAAAAGTACATCCAGTGACTTCAAGGTAAACCTGCGCTGGAAGTCCAGGGATGAGGGGAGCACTGGTGACAGGACGTGAGATTCTCTCAAAGAGATGGCAGGTAGAGAAGACTGGGTTTAATTCACTACCTTAACCAATGTCCTGTTTGGATATGACAGTGCCAAGGGGGGCAAGCCTCACCTGGCTGAGAGTGAGGTTTCTTTGGGCCCTATTGTCACAGCAACAAGGGAATGTTTGGTAACAACTCCAGTGACTTCACAGAAGCTGATCTTAAACCCAACCATCTTGAAGCTCACAGCAAACAAGAGTAAGCCAAGAGAGTACTTCGAGGGAGAGGAAGAGCATAGTTGGACTTTGCCATGGAGGAGCTCTGACTAATACAAAACTAATGTACTTGTGTGTTTCCTCCTAAGGACCCATCCAAACTTTGGGGGAGGGAGTCAGAAGGGAGGCCTGCTGAGGATAGGAGCCTATTCAGGATCCACTCAGATTTTTGTCACGTTTATTTTATTTTATTTTAATTTTTCTTTCTTTTCTTTCTTTTTCCATTTTTAGAAAAAATTTTCCATTGTTACATGACTTATGTTCTTGCTCTGTCTCCATCTACCCCCCAAACCACATTTTCCAACACTGGTTTCTTCATGTGTCATGAATCAAGACCTCTTTCCATATTATTGATAATTGTTCCAGGGTGGTCATTAAGAATCTACATCCAAATCGTGTCTGTATAAACCCATGTGTTTAAACAATTGTTTTTCTTCTGCGTTTGCACTCCTGTAGTTCTTCCTCTGAATGTAGGTAGTGTTCTTTCTCATAAGTCCCTCAGAGTTGTCCTGGGTCATTGCATTGCTACTAGTACAGAAATCCATTACATTTGATTTTATGCCAGTGTATCCATCTCTGTGTATATGTTCTCCTGGTTCTGTTCTTTTCACATTACATCAATTCCTGGAGGTCATTTCAGTTGACATGAAATTCCTCAAATTTATTATTCCTTTAAGCACAATTCTATTAGCAGCATTTACCACAATTTGTTCAGCTATTCCCCAATTCACAGGCATCCCCTTGTTGTCCAATTTTTGCCACCACAAAAAGCATGGCTATAAATATTTTTGTACACGTCTTTTCCCCTATGATCTCTTTGGGGTACAAACCCATCAATGGTATGGCTGGATCAAAGGGCAGGCATTCTTTTAGCTCTCTTTGGGGATAGTTCCAAATTGCCATCCAAAATGGTTGGATCAATTCACAACTCCACCAGCAGTGCATTAATGTCCGAGTTTTGCCACATCCCCTCCAACATTCATTACTCTCCCATGCAGTCATTTTAGCCAATCTGCTGGGTGTGAGGTGATACCTCAGAGTTGTTTTGTTTTGCATTTCTCTAATTATTAGAGATTTAAAACACTTTCTCATGTGCTTATCGATACTTTAGATTTCATTATCAGAAAATTGCCTATTCATGTCCCTTTCCCATTTATCGATTGGTGAATGGCTTGATTTTTTATACAATTGATTTAGCTACTCGTATATTTGAGTAATCAGAGCTTTGTCAGGATATTTTTTATAAAGATATTTTCCCAACTTGTTGTTTCCCTTCTGATTTTGGTTGCATTGTTTTTGTTCATACAAAACCTTTTTAATTTAATGTAATAAAAATTATTTATTTTACATCTTGAAATTTTTTCTAACTCTTGGTTGGTTTTAAAATCTTTCCTTTCCCACAGATCTGAGAAGTATACTATTCTGTATTTGCATAATTTTCTTAGTTTTCTTCTTTATATTCAAGTCATTCACCACTCTTAATTTATCTTTCTGTAGTATGTGAAATGTTGATGTAAATCAAACCTGTACAATATTGTTTTCAGACTTTCTCAAATAGTGGATTTTTGTCCCAAAAGTTGTGCTCTTTAAGTTTGTCATAGACTCTTTTTAACATCTCTTACCCCGAGTCTTTTCCACTGATCCTCCCTTCTCACTCTTAGCATGTACCATATTATTTTGATGACCGCTGCTTTATATTATAGTTTAATATCTGCTACTCCTAGGCCACTTTCCTACATGTTTTTTTTTTCATTATTTCCCCTGATATTCTTGATCTTTAGTTCTTCCAAATGAACTCCGTTATTGTTTTTGGTAGTTTGATAGGTATGGCACTAAATATGTAAATTAAATAGGGTAGAATAGTCATTTTTATTATGTTAGCTTATTCTACCCATGAGCACTCAATGTTTTACAATTGTTTTGATATCGATTTAGTTTTTAGAAAGTGTTTTGTAGTTGTGTTCATATAATTGCTGTGTTTCTTTTGGTAGATAGATTCATGAGTATTTTATTTATCCTAGGATAATTTTAAATATTGTTTCTCTTTTAAACTCTTGCAGTTGTGATGTGTTGGAGATATATAGAAATGCTGATGTTTTATGTGCATTTATATTGTATCCTACAATTTTGGTAAAGTTGTTGATTATTTGTACTAGAATTTTAGTTGATTCTCTAGGAATTTTCAAGTAGACCATCATATTAATTAAAATAATTAAATAATAATTAAAATTAATTAATATTAATTAAAAGAGGCAAAGAGCCTCTTTTAATACCTTCAATTTCTTTTTCTACTCGATTTACTACTGCTAGTGTTTCTAGTACAGTGGTAAATAATAGAGGTGATAATGGGCACCCTTGTTTCTCTCCTAATCTTATTGGAAAGGCTTCCAATTTATCCCCATTGTCTTTGATGCTTATTGATGGTTTTAGATATATGCTGTTTATTCTTTTTAGGAAATGTCCTTCTATTCCAATACTTTCTAGTGTTTTCAGTAGGAATGGGTGTTGTATTTTGTCTAAGGCTTTTTAAGCATCTATTGTGATAATCGTGATTTTTTGTGAGCTCGTTGATATAGTCAATTATGTGGATGATTTTCCTAATGTTGAATCATCCTTGCATTTCTCATATGAATCCCACCTGATCATGATGGATAACCTTCTTGATCACTTGCTGGGGTCTTTTTGCTAGAATTCTACTTAAGATTTTTGCATCTATGTTCATTAGGGACATTGGTCTGTAGTTTTCTTTCCCTGTTTTTGATCAATCTGGCTTTGTAATCAATACCATATGTGTGTCATTAAAGGAACTTGGTAGAATGCCTTCTTTGCTTATTATATCAAATAATTTGTATAGTATTTGGATTAGTTGTTCTTTGAATATCTCATAGAATACACTTGTGTATCCATCAGGCTCTGGCGATTTTTTCTTAGGGAGTTCTTTAATGGCTTGTTCAAATTCTTTTTCTGATATGGGATTATTTAAGTATTCTGTTTCTTCTGCTATTAATCTAGGCAATTTATATTTTTTGTAAATATTCATCCATATCACCTAGATTGCTATATTTATTGCCATATAATTAGGCAAAATATTTTTTAATGATTGCCTAAATTTCTCCTTTGATTTTTAGTATTTCTAATTTAGTTTTCATCTGGGGATTTTTAATTTGTTCATTTTGTATTTTTTTTAAACCCTTGTACTTCAGTGTATTGTCTCATAGGTGGAAGAGTGGTAAGGGTGGGCAATGGGGGTCAAGTGACTTGCCCAGGGTCACACAGCTGGGAAGTGGCTGAGGCCAGGTTTGAACCTAGGACCTCCTGTCTCTAGGCCTGCCTCTCACTCCACTGAGCTACCCAGCTCCCCTTAACATTTTGTATTTTTTTAAGTTGCATGCCCAATTCATTAATCTCTGCCCTCCCTAATTTGTTAATATATATACTCAGTGATATAAAATTTCCCCTGAGTACAGGGGTCAGCAATGTATGGCTCTTTATGCAGGAGTCATAAAGTCAGTTTTTTTCAGGTGCTGTTACAGGAGCACTCACTATTACAGGAGCGTGGACTGTGAGCACTGTACGGCTCTCACAAAATTACATTTTAAAAAATGTCGCATTTATGGCTCTAATGGCCAAAAAGGTTGCTGACCCCTGCCTTAGAACTTCTTTGGCTGCATCCCATAGGATTTGGTAAGAAGTCTCATCGTTATTATTGTCTTCAATGAAATTAATAATCGTTTCTTTGATTTGTTCTTTCACTAACTTATTTTAGAAAGTCATATTATTTAATTTCCAATTAGTTTTTTTTTAAACCCTTGTACTTCTGTGTATTGTCTCATAGGTGGAAGATTGGTAAGGATGGGCAATGGGGTTCAAGTGCCTTGCCCAGGGTCACACAGCTGGGAAGTGGCTGAGGCCAGATTTGAACCTAGGCCTAGGCCTGACTCTCACTCCACTGAGCTACCCTCCAATTAGTTTTTGGTTTGCCTCTCTATGTATTTTTACTAATAACTATTTTTATTGCATTAATATATGAGAAGGTTGCATTTATTATTTCTGCTTTTTTATACATTTGTTTCCCATGTTTCTATGCCCTAGAACATGATCTATCTTTGTGAATATTCCATGTGCTGTTGAAAAGAAGGTGTATTTCTTATTTGTCCCCATTTATTTTTCTCTGTATATCTATTAACTAATTTTTCTAGAATTCCATTCACCTCTCACATCTCTTTCTTATTTATTTTTTGGTTTGATTTATCTAGTTCTTATAGGAGAAAGTTGAGGTCCCCCACTACTATAGTGTTATAAAATAAGAGATATATGGTATCTTTATACTTCTAATAGGCTAGTTATTTTATTGCTTTTGTTAATCTGAAGAAGCTGTGTCTGGGTTCCCTTGATGCCGGTGCAGGTACACCCGGATCCTCAGTTGGATATTATAAATACTGCCTTTCTTTATAACAGTGCCCAGGCAGGATCCATTCAGGTCAGTGGATGGGTAACCCTTTCAGGTCCCTCCTGGCATTGATTTATTATTACTATTTGGCTCTATCAGCCTTGGCTAACATTCATTTGACTGCCTGTCTTCCTCTCCAGAATGGTAATGGAATAACTACTCCAGGAAGGTACTTAATAAATTTTATCTATGTTGTTAATAAAGGAAAGGAATGATCAGGAATAGACTGAATAGGACTGGAATCTATGACACTAATCCCTCAGGACTGTAAGCTGTTCAGTAATGCTGGGCTCTTGTTCTTCACCTCCTCTGTCTCAGCCTGGCCATGGCCAAACCAGAGTAAACACTCTGTTTGGATGACACAACTAATGATGTTCTCTCTCAGATTCTTACTGCTAGTTGTTGTGAAAATTTATATCACTGAGTGGATATATTAACAAATTAGGGAGGGCAGAGATTAATGAATTGGGTATGCAACTTGAAAAACTAGAAAATGAAGAAATTAAAAATCCCCAGATGAAAACTAAATTAGAAATACTAAAAATCAAAGGAGAAATTAAGGGAAATATTAAAAAGTATTTTTCCTACAGACTTCAGGAAATATCCCCCTTACCACCCTCTTCCTCTTCTCCTACCCACTTCCCATTTCTGGCCCGCCCTGGGGCCCAGGAGACCTGAATATCTAGAGAAGGTTTAAATGCCTAAGAATCTAGCGAATTCAAAGAGATTCAGAGGATCCACAGTCTGACCCGCAGGTCAATCAATATCCAAGATCAGGTTAATGTTTTAGTCAAGGATTTCACATCAAGGCTCCTTAAACTAAAACCAAGGCTCCCAAAATCAAAAAGTCCTTCTCAGAACTCTCTCAGGATATTCATATCCTCTCTGGCTAACTGCCTTTTTTCCTCACGGCCTCTGCCAAGATTCCGAAGTCTCCAACTATCATCAACTGTCAATCAAGGTGTGACTCTTAACTCCCAGTACTTGAATATGACATGAATGCCTGTTTTTGGAAATTTCAATCAGTAAATTTCCAGCTGATCTTGTCTGTGGTTGTTCTCTACTATCTGCTATTCTTAACTATGTGTTTCTATCCCTTTAACTACCCTTCCCAAAATAATAAATCCTATCTTATCTAATGCCTTATCTATCTGTCTAGCCTAAAGCTAATGACAAGGGGTTTAGGATAAATTTTTCTGGAAAAGTGTGAGGTTTGAATACAATATTTCCATGAATATATCATTTGAACATAAGTATAACATGTCAGCATTATAAAAACATTTAAGAATGGTTATCTATTTTGATTCTTACTTTTATATTATTGTAATTCTTGCAATAAATTTGCTTAAATTTTCTACTACTGAAATTCAAATAACATTCCTAATTCAGAATAAATTCTAACATCTCTTCTATTCCCTAATCTAGAGTTAGGAAGATTAGTTTGTCAGTAATTCTTTACACTATAGTTAATGTGTTAGTAAATTAGTTTCATCCTAAGTAAATTACTCTATACAATGTTTGTCTAAGTTTCCTATTAATAGTTCTATCTGAATATTTTATAATTATTTTATACTGACCCTAGCTAGCTAGAATTGAATTCCCCTGCATCTACTCTCTCCCTACGGGTTAACAATATATTACATATGTACAAGGTTTTCATGTGATGTTCCTATGATATGAGTACTTTTGACCTTACAAGGAATCTTAGTTCTCTTCTTTATTATGGTCACTGTACTTTGTTTTCAAACTATTTACATTTATTTACATTATGTACATGTGATGTGACTTTATTGTGACTATGTGTTGGACTCATGACCTAACATTTACTGTTTGGTTTTATACTCACCTTCTTCTTTACAATCTCTCTGTCAATCAGCTCATGTTCTGTTGCATGTATTCTACTTTGTGCATTTCCCTTGTGATTAGTGTCTGAATGTGAAAACCTTGTACCTATTCAAACTTAATCTTGATTTGCTGATCTTTTTTCCTTGTGATTCTTCAAGTGATGATATCCGATTCATATAGGTGTTGTCACAGCTCATGTCCTTGTACAGTCTGTGGTGCAATGTCTCTTGTTGTCCTTGTGCTGTCCTGATGTCCTGATGTTTCTGGAACTTTGGAATCTTCGAGATCTCATCTCTCTTCTCCTTTGCTGGCTACCCATCTTTTTGGTTGTTGACTTGATTGAAGAATCCCTGGATCAGGAACCAGTGTGTAATTGTGTAGTGTTATGTTAAATTTTGTGTTGCCACCAAATTTCTTCTCATGAGATGTTTGTGTTTGCATTTTCCTTTGATATAATGTATGTAATGTTTAGTCTAATGTTCAGTTTTCTTCACCACTGCTGATTTCTGATAGGTTTAACTGTTGATCTTCATGTGTGAATGGGTGTTTGTGTGATTTAAATCAATGATTTGAGTGTCTTGTTCTTGATAGTGGTCTGTTTCTTGTGTTTCATTTGTGTCTGCATCCGTGTCTTGGTGTCTTTCTGTTTCAGGTTTTATTTCTGAGTGTGATTTTTTGTTTGAGGCTCTATCTCTGTGTCAGATTCTCTTTCTTGCATTTGAGGTTGAATGTTTGAATGAGCCTTTGATTCTTGCATTTGAATTCTGATTAATGGTTCTTTAGTGTTCTTGTTATGCAAAGGTAATATCTGTCTATCTTTTTTTAGTGGCAGTATAGTTAATGCCTCTCTATTAGGAGATATACTGAGGAATTTACTTCCTATAAAATGGATGTCTCCATGTGCAATTCCTGTTGGATGTCCTATTCTGCCCCTCCCCCTTGCTGTTTGGTTTCTGTGCCTAGAATGGAAAATGACTTCTCTTGGGCTACTCTTTTAGTTCTATCAGTTTCTCCCTCCATCCCGGGGATTTGTAAGTCTCCTTCCATGGTTCCAGGGAAAGAACTAGGTCTATTTTCCTTCCCTCTCACCAGGATTTGAGGTCTCAGCCCTGTGTGTGAGGTATTTTTTAAGTTATAAATGTCCACAGGCAATCCTTTCTCTGTGAGCCTCGGTTTCAAACTGTCCTTCATTTTTTCAAATTTTTCTCTAGCTTGTTGCTTTGAAACTAAGGGACTTGCTACATTGTTTCTAGGCTTGAAACTCTCAGCCTCATGATTTGAGCAGAGATTTATCCCTCTTGTTGTTGTTATGATGATCTCTGAGCCAGAGGTTTGAGTCTGAAACAGTGTTTCTCTCTCGTCTTCCATTTTGGTATCCAGTGTCAAACTTAGTAAAGTTACTTCTTTCTCTCTGGCAAAGCACTTCTCTCAGGGCTTGGCAATGCTATCAAGTCTTTCCCCTGAGCTTCTCACATTGGCCATCATAGCTATCGATGGGCTATACTATGACTGTCTAGTTCAAAGGATAAATCACTTGTAACTAGGCTCTTGTCAATTTCTTCCACTCCTTCCTTTGAAGTCTGTGAAAATTCAGTGTTTCCACAAGAGAAGAATTTGTCCCCATAAATATGTCTATGCAACTCTCTCATTTCATGTTCCATCTCAGCAGTGGACTTTTGTCTTTTCTCTAGTGTGGTGTATTGATTTCCCTCATTAATGTATATCAATAATATTTGAGCCTCATTCTTCCCTTTGAACTATTTGCTCAGTCTATTTGCATTTTCCTTTGATTAGTATGTATTATGGGTTAAATTTCAGGCTGTATTATACCTAGGTCTCACTCCCAATTTCAAAAAAATTTCCATTTCATGTAGAGATGGTTTATCTGACTTTTTCCAATCATGTTGTCAGCAAGCCTGTGATTTTTGAGGTTCGTCTACCCATTTGCTGTTAATGTAGGTTTTCTTGTCAGTTCTATCCTTATTAAAATCAATTCATTTCCTAAATCTACATTCCCTAATTAAATGACCTGCTCCAGAACACAAAAAACATTTGGGAATTAAATTGTTTGATTTCTTTTTATGGTAATAGGTGTTTTTTGGTTTATATTCTCTATTTTTAGTGATTTGCAATGCAAAATTTCTGAATTCTTCTGTCTCTCTCTCTCATTCTCTCTTTCCTTCCTTCAATTCCCTCTTTAAATCTTCAATTGTCCCATCTTTTTCTAAGTCCAGCTCATGCCTAATCTGTTGTCCTTTTTGCTTTGATTCATTTTAATATGTATACATAGCTACACATACATATATATATAAGGAAACATCACACACACTCACACACACACACACACACACACAC
>NC_058136.1:82053175-82068420 GCF_016433145.1 Gracilinanus agilis | reverse complement strand
GGAGTTAAAGCAATTGTATAAAAAATCAAGCCATTCCCCAATTGATAAATGGGCAAGAGACATGAATAGGCAATTTTCAGGTAAAGAAATCAAAAGTATCAATAAGCACATGAGAAAGTGTTCCAAATCTCTAATAATTAGAGAAATGCAAATCAAAACAACTCTGAGGTACCACCTCACACCTAGCAGATTGGCTAAAATGAAAGAAGGGGAGAGTAATGAATGCTGGAGGGGATGTGGCAAAATTGGGACATTAATGCATTGCTGGTGGAGCTGTGAACTGATCCAGCCATTCTGGCTGGCAATTTGGAATCACGCTCAAAGGGCTATAAAAGAATGCCTGCCCTTTGATCCAGCTATACCATTGTTGGGTTTGTACCCCAAAGAGATCATAGATAAACAGACTTGTACGAAAATATTCATAGCTGCGCTTTTTGTGGTGGCAACAAATTGGAAAAGGAGGGTATGTCCTTCAATTGGGGAATGGCTGAACAAACTGTGGTATATGCGGGTGATGGAATACTATTGTGCTAAAAGGAATAATAAACTGGAGAAGTTCCAGGCGAACTGGAGAGACCTCCGGGAACTGATGCAGAGCGAAAGGAGCAGAGCCAGAAGAACTCTATACACAGAGACTGATATACTGTGGTAAAATTGAATGTAATGGACCTTTGTACCAGCAGCAATACAATGACCCAGGACAATTCTGAGGGATTTATGGTAAAGACGCTACCCACATTCAGAGGAAGGACTGCAGAAGAGGAAACATATAAGAAAAACAACTGCTTGAACGCATGGGTCAGGGTGGANGTTCAAGGACACATGACAAAACTAGTGGAAACGCGCATCGGCCAAGGGTGGGGGGGGTTCCGGGGGGGGTTGAAGGGGAAAGGGGAGCATGAATCATGTAACCATGTTAAAAATGAATATTAATAAATGTTAAAAAAAAAATAATAATAATATTCAATTTCCTTTAAAAAAATTGCACATTCAATTTTTAAAAGAATGCACTAAAGTTTATATATACATATATACATATATATATATATATATATATATATATAGCCTATAGATAGTGACAATAAGAAAAAATATAAATGTGCATATATGTATGTTACAGTTCATGTCACTTAAGGAGAGGTAGAATATAAAGTTTCTTTCCCAAGAATTTAGATGCATTTCCTCTCAGCTTATGGATGATCCACAATGTGAGTGCAAATTAGGTAAAACAATGGTGTTACAAAAGCAATAATATCTTTAAGAAAATATAAAAGTTTCACAAAAAGCACAAAATGCAAAACAAGTCAATACAGTAAAGGTTTCCTTATACAGGTTATATATGTTTAAATCTTTCAAATACACAAAATACAAGTCTTCTAAATTATCAAGTCTACCAAATTATCAATACAAAGGCACATGTCAATACTGGATGGCACAAATAAAGTTAGGGGGGTAGACAAGTCAGTGTATTCAAAATTCTGTTTTTTCTTCTTTTGCTATTTTTAAAGGAGACAAAACTGAAAAGGGTTAATAACAACAAACAACAAAAGCAATAGAGTTTAAGAGAGTTTAAGAGCCACCTCCTTCTGTCCCATGTGGAGGAGCAGTGGCACCCTGATTAGTGTGTGGAACAGCTCCGTTTGGAGATATTTTCGTGGGGTCAGTTGTTGTGGATTATCTACCGGATTATCAGTCCTGAAATTGCTATCCCTATAGTTATCAGTCATGAAGTTGCGATTCCTATAATTATTGTTTCTGAAATTTGTATTGTTTCTGTAGTTATTATTATTATTATTCCTAATTATCCATAACAAATTCCTGCAATTCATTATTAAGTGGCCTTTGTTGTTACAGAAGTGGCAGGTTAGAGATGAATAATTAGACTCTCAGGCTGGGGCAAGTGTTATTGGTATAGTGTCATGCCCTTTTTCCTGTTTTTCTATTTTATTTAATAATGATTTCAGTTCTTTTTGTATGATATCTAATAGGTCATAAGTTTGTACCTTTCTCCATGTTCTTTAGTGACATACACAGTTATTTTCCTTAATTCATCCAGAACCATTTCTGGTCAATTGGGACAATGCATCTTAAAGTAATCCTGGATCACTCTGCTAGAATTGTTTACAAATTATCATCTTATTTGTCATATGCCCTGCTCCATTGATAAATCCAAGTCCAAATATCTAGCTCCCAATTCAATCAATCTGTCCAAAAATGGAGAGGGAGTTCATGGCTTACAGCAGAGGATATCAGACCTGCAGAGCAGCACTGAGTAGGGAGTGGTTTGTGATCTGGTGGACAGCATCGCAAACTTTCTCTCCCTACCTGGATACCTTGAATCATCTGTTCTGGTGGAATTGACTCCTGGCATCCTGAAGCCATCCCTGGATTAGCCGTGAGATCCAAAGTAAAGGCATCTTTAGGTCCTTAGCTAGACTGAACAATCCTGACTGGAACCAGGTTGGGAGGAACTTTCCCCTTGTGACTCCAGTACTGCTTTCTTTGGGCCCTGTCTTGCTTAGATCTTAGAAGAGTGTAGTTAAGTCCCTTTCTCTTGACCCTGTGGTTTGCCCTTTGTCTGTTAGTGTAGAAAAACCCTATTCCTATCCTTTACCTTAGTTTGTCCCAGATTAAAATGTGTTATTAAACTCTTGCCTTTACTTATCAGCTTCCATATGCTCTGTCTTGTTGCTGGGTGGCAGTTGAAGGCCTAGGAAAATTCTGTAATTTGAGATGATATTAACTTGGATGGACAGGAAATAGCTGAGCTATGTTCTGATGTTACTGTTTTAGCTCCTGTGTTGGAAACTTTCCAACCTCCCAATAGTACTGAACCATATGTGTCTGTAACTATTGGAGATCAGATTTATGATCTTCTTGTAGATACATGGGGGAGTAAATCAGTTTTGCAAAGCTTTCCTAAGGGTTGTGCAGCTATTGGTACAATGGATGTTATTGGTGCTACAGGTGTAACTCAGAAAGTAGCTAAAATGAAACCAAAACCCCTTTCGGTAGAACATGCATTTTTGTGTGTTCCAGAATGTCCAATGAATCTTTTGAGAAGAGATTTGTTGTGTAAATTACGGGCTACTATCCAATGTACTGAATCTGGTGATATTTCTTTGCATCTCCCAGAGGAATCTTTGAAGGCCTTTCCATTACTTTTCTTAGATTCCAGCAGGACAGAGGGTGACTTAAGTACTATCTATCCAATACCTAAGGATATACCTAAGGACTTGTGGTCTAGATCATTAAAAAATGTTGGGTTGTTAAAATCAGCTACTCCAGTCAGGTTGAGGACAAAGGAAGGACCTTGTGTGCCTCAATATCCCTTGACTAAGGAGGCAATAGATGGTATACATCCAATTATTGAGTCCCTAATCCAACAAGGGATAATAATACCATGTTTTTCTGAGTACAATACATCGATTTTGCCTTTAAAGAAGCTAAAACCAGGTGAAAATGGTTGACCTGTTTACCAATGTATTCAAAACCTAAGTATTATGTCATCAAAACACATCCATTTGTTCTAAGTCCAGCTGTGATAATTTCTTCCATTCCAAGTCAGGCTAGATATTTCACAGTGGTAGATTTATGTTCTGCATTTTTCTCGATACCAATTCACAAGGATTCTCAAATTATCTTTGCTTTCACTTGGGAGAAGGCTCAGTAGATGTGGACTTGTCTCCCACAGGGGTAAACCAACACAACTTCCCAGTTCTCTCAGATTCTAAATCGAGATCTGAAAACGATTAAGTTTAAAGAGAGTAAATTGATGCATTTTGTGGATGATATTCTACTGACAAAAATGCAAAGGTGTGCCTTAGGGATAGCAAGATTCTTTTCATTGAATTATATAAATGAGGACATAAAATCTCCAAGGCAAAATTACAATGAGTTTTTCCCCCTGGTGCAATACCTTGGATTTGTGTTGTCAGAGGGTTCCAGAAGTATTACACAAAAGAGAATAGCTGACATAAAGAAATTGAGTGCACCTAAAACTAAAAAACATCTTAGAGCTATTCTTGGAACTAATGATTTCTGGATATAGTGAGATCACTAAGTCTTTGACAGATCTTACCAGGAATACAGAACCAGAACCTCTGAAACAAAGCCTGAACATTGCTTAGCCTTGGATAAGCTGAAAGAAGCCATTCTATTTGAACCTGCATTAGGAATCCCAGATTATGAGAAACCTTTTCAGCTGTTTGTCAACGAAAAAAAGTATAGTTTCTGGTGTGTTGACACAGACTCTAGGACAAAGCTATCATCCAATTGGGTATTACAGCTGTCGATTAGATCCAATAACTGTGGGGACAATACCCTGTCTAAGGAGGGTAGCAGCAGCAGCTGTGTTAGTCTAGAAGTCAGCTGACCTAGTTTTGAGATGTCCTTTAACAATCTATTGTTCACATCAGATAGAAGCACTAATGAGGAAATTTTGTACTCAAGCATATTCAGACCAACAAATATCTAAGTATGAAATTATTCTCTTAGGTAGTGAGAACATCCATTGAAGAGATGTAGCATATTTAATCCATCCACTCTTCTTCCTGATTTACCTAAGAATGGTAAACCATTGCATGAATGTGTTAAGGTAGTGGATCTTGTGGACATGCTTAGGATGTATTTAAAAGACAATTCACTCTCAAATCCAGACTTGGTATTATTCACAGATGGATCATCATATTTATGTAATGGAATCAGATGTACTGGTGCTGCAGTTGTCACAGAATTTGAGACAATATGGTATGGCTCATTACCTAGTAATCTTAGTGCTCAGGGTGCGGAATTAGTGGCATTAAAGCAAGCTTGTTTTCAAGCTGAAGGTAAAAGTGTAAATATTTACACGGACTCTCAATATGAATTTTCTGTTTGCCATGCAACAGGAACTATGTGGAAACAATGAGGTTTTATTACTGCATTGGGAAAACCAATAGCTAATGCAGAAATAATAACTGAGTTGTTGGAAGCAATCCAAAAGCCAAAACAGCTGGCAGTAATTCATTGTCGGAGTCATACTTGTGGTAGAGATTCAGTCTCTAAAAGAAATCACAGAGCTAATATCACTGCAAAGTATGGAGCCCAGAATGCTTCAATTTATGTAATGAATTTAGCATCTATTGATTATGATGATCTGGAGAAAGCTTATGTAGACTCAGATATCCAAAAATGGAAGGATAAATTTGGAGCTAGGAAAGAACATGGTATATGGATTACTGATACAAGAAGACCATTGTTGCCAAAAGATCTGTATACCTATTTGCGTCAAGCCATCCACACAAAAGGTCATTTCAGTACACAAGCTGTTGTGGATTCCATCAAGAGACAATGGGTTGCTCCTGGAATAAGTACTGTTGCAAATAAGATCTTTAATAGTTATTCAGTCTGCCAAAAGGTCAATCAAAGTGCATTCATAAAGAAAGTTTTGGGTGGTAGGCCTTTAGCATATTGTCCATTTCAAAGTTTATATATTCATTATATCTGTATGCCTAAAACTGGAAGATAAAAGTATTGTCTTGTGATAGTTGATAGACTAACTAAATGGCCTGAATCTTTTCCATCAAATACTAACACAGCTAGTTTTTTGGTGAAAGTGTTACTCAAGGAAATTGTGCCTAGATTTGGTGTACCTTTAACCATAGATTCAGATAAGGGATCTCATTTCACTCAGGATATCCTTAGAAGAGTCTATGAGTATCTAGGAATAACACTTAAATATCATGTTCCTTATCACCCGCAAAGTTCAGGCCAAGTGGAGTGTATGAATAGGGAACTCAAGACTATGGTTGGGAAACTGTGCCGAAACTCATCTTAAATAGCCAGAAATTCTTCCCATAGCTTTGTTTTACCTACGTATGAGGCCAAGAGGGGATCTACAGATATCATCCTATGAGATGCTCTTTGCACATGCTCCACTGCAAGCAAAAAACTTGTAAGGCTATTTATGCATCACTCTTAGGAGGTGATTGTCAAATTGTTTCATATTTAAGTGCTTTACAGCAGAGGCTAAGATAATTACAAGATATGGGAGTATTAATTCAATCTTGTCCATTGGATTATTCATAATTTTCAACCAGGTGATATGGTTTATGTGAAAATTTTTGCCAAAAAGTCAGCAACAGAAAAAAATTGGGTAGGTCCTTATATAGTTGTATCGGTTTCACCATCTTCTGTAAAAGTTTTAGGTAGAAATTCATGGTTATCATTGTTCACAAGGAATAGATAATGAAACTGTAGAGATTGTTAATAATGAAGAAGAGGAAGAGATTGTGTAATTTGAGATCTTCATTTAATTAGAGTCTACAGTCAGAAAGTTCAATAAGAAGAGGAATATTCCAACAGAAGAGGACAATCTGATGGAAGAAAACATGGATGAAGAGGATTCAGGATGCAGGATTTATGGACTATGTATTAAGACTGATGAACTTATGAATTGAACTGATAAAACTTAATTTTCAAGGATTTTCATAAGGAAGAGAATTAATCATGGACAATTTGGATTAAATGGTTTGAAAGTATTTTGGGTAATGTAAATAGTATCACTGTATACTCATATGCATCCAACATTGCACATAACACTATCAAGAACTTCCATGGAGAATAGGAGAAGAGGAAAAATGGAGAGAAGAGAAGATTATTTCCTTGAGGAATGGAAAATCATAAGGAGAAAGGAGATCTGTGGAGGTCTGGAGTTTTAGTAAATATCATATATCCATCAGTAACATGTTGCAACACAATATAGCAAAGAAAAAACATAGCAAATCAGATACATATGACACAAACATGTTAGGATACATTGTGTTCCTTATGGAATGAAACAATGTATAAATACTAACAAAATTAGACTTAGCTATAGGATAAAGTAAGTACTAACAATAGATAAAGTTAGTTACTAACAAATATTAGTTAGTTATTTAGGTAGATATAGCCATATTAATATACTAATACCTTAGGGATAGTTTTTAGAATAGTTTAGGGATATAGTATTAGATTAGATTAGAGGATAAGATAAGGTACATTAAAATGCAAATACAACAAACATAGCAAAATTGCATTACATGAAGAACATATAACATACTACAGATCACATATCATAAAATAATGTAAATAGTTGTGTAAATAGTATGTGTATGTTGTAAATTCTATTATAGTGTAAGTATTGTATATATGTAAAGAGTGTACATATATTTTCTATGTATATATTTTGTGTACATGTATACCATACAGGTGTATACTATTTATATATTGTATGTATGTGTCATATGTATATGTGTGTATGAATGTAAATTCTGTGAATAATTTGATATAACTGAGTTGCAAACATTTAAATGTAATTTGCATAAGGGGGTTTAATGTTCGTTATAATGTATTTTCCAAAATTGTTTGCATTTAGTAGTTAGTAGAATATTTCTGTATTAGGATAGGAGTTGTTTGATGTTTGTTTTGACTTTCGTGTTGATATTTCATATTTGCTGTTGATTTTTTCAGAAATTTTGCATTTTTACTTGTTGCTTTATGCTTTGAACTATGTAACTGTTCGATGGCTTTATCCCTTTACCTTTCCTTGTTTTTGTAGTGCACAAATACTTATTGTGTGGAACACCATTTTGGCTTGGTGCAAAGGCGGGAACTATAATAGGCATAAATTTAAAAGTAGGTGTGTAAGCAGGCTAGGAAAAGCCTTGGCTGGAGGTCATGGACATTCTGAATGGAATGCAGGGGAAGGAGGAAGTGACTTGTGCCTGAGAGAGACTCCATGGGGATTGGGACAAAAACTGTTGCTGACCATGGGAGATCTCAGAGCTAGGGGAATTATATCTAGATTCCCTGGGATCCTGGAGAGTGGTGAAGGCTTAAAACAGAGGACATCAGACCTGCAGAGCAGTACCAAGTAGGGAGTTGTTTGTGATCTGGTGGACAGCATTGTAAACTTTCTCTCCCTACCTGGATACCTTGGATCCTTTGTTCTGGTGGAATTGACTCCTGACATCCTGAAGCCATCCCTGGATTAGCTGTGAGATCCCAAGTAAAGGCATCTTCAGGTCCTTAGCTAGACTGAACAATCCTGGCCAGAATCAGGTTGGGAGGAACTTTCCCCTTGTGACTCCAGTATTGCTTTCTTTGGGCCCTGTCTTGCTTAGATCTTAGAAGAGTGTAAAGTCCCTTTCTCTTGACCCTGTGGTTTGCCCTTAGACTGTTAGTATAGAAAAACCCTATTCCCATCCTTTACCTTAGTTTGTCCCTGATTAAAATGAGTTATTAAACTCTTGCCTTTACTTCTCAGCTTCCATAGGCTCTGTCTTGTTGTTGCTGGGTGGCAGTTGGAGGCCAACAGTCATTTCTGTTATAGACATCCAAACAGCCATTATAACCCAGTCTCCCTACTTGTTGGGCCCCTTCCTGTCATTCCTGTCTCCCACATACCCACCTGGACCCATATTTACTGTTTAAGGCACCTTTCTCTGGTTTCTCCCTTAACACTGGACATTGTGCACATTCTTTCATTGCTTTTAATATTGCAGCCCTAGCATTATTTAACTGCAAATATTCCCCTGGATTGTTATAATCCCATTCCGGGTCCTCACATGGCCAGTGTGCTGCATTTCATTTCTCTGACCTTTTATACATGAGAAATCATTTTGTTTCTCTCTCTCTCTGTGTCAGGGGGATCTTGAGTAATTTTTCCACATCCTTATAGAAAGGATTGTATTAGAAAAATATATCTTCCATCCTTTTCATTACAGCTATGGGTTCGTCATTATAATTTAGAATACCTTTTTTAAACTCTTTGATATCTTGAGACGTGAATGGAGTATGGTGTGTTAAATTCATGACATCCCCAGACCTGTCTAATGTACGCACTTCCCTTAAGGGGAAAAGACCATCACAGGAATCAGAATTAGAATCAGAATCATAGCATGGCTTTGGTTTCTTTTTAGTTGTTTTGGTGCTTACTGAGGGAGAACAGATCTTTTTAGGTGTACTTGTGTGCTTACTTTACAGATGTCTCCACTAATTCAGAAGAAATAGGAGAAATAGGACTTTCCAAGTGTTTCAGGAAGAGCCTCACTAAATTTGGAATCAGATTTTTGAATTGGATCCTCATTTTCCAGTGCATTGTGCGTAGCATATTTGAAATTGTCCAATTGGATTTGCATTGCTTCTTGGATGTTGGCTTGCATTTTCCTATTTGCAGCCTTTTGCATCATCATATTGAAAATTAAGAAAACAAGATTCCCTAGCAGCACCAGAAGGAAAAGGCAGTCCAATTTGGAAAAGCCAAAAGATTTTCCTGTAGAGAAGCAAGCATGTTGGGAGTCTTCTATTTGTTTATTTAGCTAGCCTTTATTTATTCAGTTTGCTTTCATTCTAATTATTTTGTATTTAATTGTTCTTGTTAGTATATTTGTTTGTTTTTAATTATTTATTTCATTTGAGGGGGAAATGATTATTATTATTATTATTTAATGTATTATTATCAGTGCTGTCCTTGGTTCTGCCCTCCAGTGGCAGAAAGGTAGCAGCTGAACAGAAAAAAGGGAACGAGAGCACACTCTATGTTCAGTGCTGGCCTCTAGTGGACAAGGTAGTATTGTAGCTCAGTAAGGAGAAGGGAGGATGGAGCAATGAAATGGATGAAAGCATACTGAAGAAACCACAATGTCAGCAGTCAGGCTAATAAGCAAGGTAAGTGAGGTTTTTTAACATTAGGGATTTTAGTATTGCCTCTTAAAAGGCAAAAATCTCTCCAAAGGGAGAGATTGAAGCCAGTATGGGGATAGAAGGTAGAGAGGGATTTGGGTTTTCCTACAAACAGACCACTGGGGGTAAATCTTGCTTTCCCATCACTGGCAGACCCCCTCCTGGGTCTTTTGCCACTGGCTGGGTTTTTTCTCTAGGGGACCATGGTTTTTGCAGGCTGGTGAGGGCTTGGAGCTTAAGTGATGGATTTGGATCTGCTGCTGCCTAGGCATTAGTGCTGGGAAAGAGTAGGGGAAGAGTCTGGTTTTTTCCCAATCCGCTGGGTTTTCCAGTGAGACCCCCTGCTGAGGTTTAGCCAGGTAGGGGTAAAGGGGATTAGGCTAGGGTTGGGGGGGGATTTAGGGATTTATATCTAGGAGAGGCAGAGGTTTACTAGGAGAAGGAATACACCATGGGGCTGGGTTTGGGTGAGAAAATTTTTTCTTACCCTTAGGCAGTAAGGCAGGCAAGATCATCAGCAGATAGTCAGGCAGGCAGGTTCAGGTCCATCTGAAGGTCGCCATAAAATGTGTGTAATGAAAGTGAAGGGATGAAGGTAGGATAGGTAGGATGGATGAGAGAAAAGAGAGAGGAAGGTAGAGGAAGGGAAAGAAAGGTAGGAGTCCCAGCTCTGGCAGGGGAAATTGACCAGAGCCCTCAAATGAATGATCAGAGAGCAACTTTAGGGTTTGAATAGTTAGGTTTTATTTTAATTAGAAAGGGAAATGTCTAGGCAAAACTAGGAGGTAGGAGAAAAGGCACCAAGTGAGAGATCAGGGTCTCAGGGTAGAGACTGCTAGCCCGCCTCCTCGGTAGAAGTTGTTTTTCTTCTGTTTTTCCTCCCACAGTTCTTCCTATGAATGTGGCTAGTTTTCTTTCTCATAAGTCCCTCAGCCTTGCTCTGGATTCTTGCATTGCTGTTAGTAGGGAAGTCCATTATGCTTGATTATACCTTAGTGTTTCAGTCTCTATGTACAATGTTCTCCTGGATCTGCTCCTTTCACTCTGCATCAATTCCTGGAGATCATTTCAGTTCACATGGAATTCCTCCATTTCTTTCTTCCTTTGAGCACAATAGTATTTCATCACCATACATGTGGTATTGACCTTGTCTCCATGGGAAATGACCGAGCAGATGCTGCAGCAAAGCTACTGGCCTTGGAAGGACCTGAACTCATTTTGGCACTGACAATCACTGATAATTCAGATCTATCCTTTCCTATACAGTCAAGGAAGTGGGTCAATGGAAAAATAAATTTAAAGCCCAGCAAGTTAATGGAGTATGGGTATCATCAGATGGCAAACCCCTGCTCCCTAGAAATTTTTAAACCCAAATTTGTCAATCCATTCATAAACATGGTCATTTTGGCACCCAAGGAATCATAGACTCTATTAAAAAAGCATTAGTAGCACCTGAATAACTTCAATTGCCTCCAAAATATTTACAGCTTGCCCTACATGTTAGGCCTTCAATCAACATGCTTTTTGTGGCAAAGCCTTTGGTGGATATCCTCTTGCTTACATAACATGTGAGCACTTACAAATTGATTTTGTCTCTATGCCGAAAGCTGGAAAGTATAAATTTTGCCTGGCCATACTTGATAAATTGACCCGGTGGCCTGAAGTCTTTCCTACTGCTCAGGCCACAGTGGTTTTTGTTGCCAAAATTCTCCTAAAAGAAATTATTCCTCATTTTGGACTGCCAGCATGGATTACTTCGGAGAGAGGAACCCATTTTATGGATTTGGTCTTATCACAAATGTATTCATTTTGGTGAATAACTCCTAAATTTCACACGCCTAATCATCCCCAAAGCTCTGGCCAAGTTGAACAGATGAATAAAGAACTTAAAACTATGATTGGCAAATTGTGCATGGAGACTCATCTAAAATGACCTGAAATTCTCCCTCTGGCTCTATTTTATCTCAGAAGCCAAAGCCAGAGGTGATTTATACATCTCACCATTTGAGATGCTATTTGGACATCCATCTATTCAGGCTCAACCATTTACTCCTGCCTATACTTCATGGTTAGGAAGGGATACAACCATTGCCATGCACATCAAAGAATTGCAAACCAAATCCCGAGAGCTCCACAATTCTAGAGCTGCTGCTCAGACAGGCCCCATCGACTTCTTGCTTTATGATCTAAAACCAGGTGTTAACGTGTATGTAAAAAACTTCAAACGCACCTGGTCAACTGAACCTGCTTATGATAAATCATTCCAGATCCTTTTGACTACACCAATGGCTAATAAAATTGGAGAAAAGGATTCATGGATTCATTGTAGCTATGTAAAATGAGTGCCTTCAGTTGAAACTGAATAACTGACCTGTATTGAAATTGACTATTGATTGTATTTGTGATTTCCTACATTTGTACTTTGTATTTTTTCATTTTGTTATTGTTGTTGTTTCACTGTATTTGAACATATATTACCTCTATTGAATAGACTTGATTTGAATTTGAATTTATTTACATTTTGTGCTTTTTGTGAAACTTTTTGTATTTTTGTAATGTGTTATTGCTTTTGTACTTTTATCTTTTGCCTTATTTGCACTCACACTGTGGATCATGACTAAGTTAAGAGGAAATGCATCTAATTCTTGGGTAAGAACCTTTATATTCTACTCCTCCTTACATGACGTGAATTACAACATACATATGCATATGTATTTTTTCTCATTGTCACTGATTATAGGAGATATAAAGATATATGTGGAGATACGTAAATATATACATATTTTTGAAATTTTAGCACATTTTTATAATTGCTTGTGTAATTTTTAAATTTGAAGCACATTACCTAAATTGACAGTTTTTATTATTAGATTAGTGTAGGTTTAGTATATCCATTAGTTCTCATTATAAGTGCCTAGCCAAAAGCCTTAGACTACTGAATTGCCATTGGTATTTTGCTAATATGGGACTTTATGTATGTCTGATTTGACGAAATGTTTGATTCGATGAAATGGGATCAACAAAGGAGTACAGATTTCATAAATACATTGTCAAAGAAGCACAAATATCTATATGGTGCCAAAGAAGCACATACCTAATCTGCATAATGCCGAAAGAGCACACAGGTCAAAAAGAGAATCCGATTCTACTAGGATTGCTGAGCCTTCTATGCCAATTAAAAGGACTTGAACCTACTGTGAGTATTGAGGTTGCAACACTTAACATGCATTAAGACATAGGACTCTTTGGAACACACTCCTTGTGAAAATTTATATGTCAAGTACCTAACAATTGGCTGTTCTGACTCCATATTATATCCCTGAGAAGAAATGATGAAAGAAGAAAAGAAGACACAATGTAATATCAGACTAATATCAGACCGTTAAATACAAACCTATTCCTTTTTCTAACTTTCTTACTATGGTTCTTGACTGTGATCTTGGCTCCTAAGTGGATAAGTGCATGATATCAGACATGGATTACTTTAATTGGACATTATTCAAAGACCTAGTGTGATTGTCTTTTTTTTTCTTATTTAGAATTTTCCATATAAAATTTAGAATTGGAAGTTTAGAACTTTTCTTCCAATAGTCATTGGGCCTTTTTGTGCTAATTTTTCTAATGAATTTGATTGGCAGTGATTCATATGCCTCATGCCTCAGCCATGTTTTCCCTGTGAAATTTCATTGTTTTTTTCTATCCTGCTCATGGGAGGAATGTGTTTTTATTTCATATGGAGACTCTAGCTTATTTTAGGAAATTCCTCCTGGAATGCAAAGGGAGATGCCCATGAAGACCACACGGAGTATACATGCTGATCCAGGAGCCTAAGAGAGCAACCAGATGTACAAAATTTGAACTTTGGGGGGTTTTAAATTCATTTGACTGATTTCAATTTCATTTGTCTTTTTAAAAATTCATTTATTTTGTTAAATTCATCTGTTTTGTTTAAATGAATTTGTTTTATGTATGTGTCTATTTTGTTGTGAAAGGAGGGGCTGCCCTCCTGAATATTTTTGTATAAGAAGTGCCATTTGATTTCTTTATATTGTAAAAATTGTGACCATTCTCCCCTTGCATTGATGCATATACTCTTTATTTATTGTAATTGTAAAATTATTTATGTTTGTTATGATCCATTCGGGATATTGGTCTCCCAAAGGATCACAGAAGGGAACTGTGTCATTTGAAATTGTTATAAACCCTGGAAGGCTACAACTCACAGGACTCTCTCTGTTACAACTTCCCTTGACAACTCCCACTTCCTTTGGGGGAGGTGTCTGAGAAAGTATAAAAGGGAAAGTTTGGTGCCTTTTCTCTCATGACCCTGGAAGGCTCTGCTCTCACCAGCCTGAGGGTGAGCCCTGCAGAACTCTGTCTTGGTACCTTTTTACCTTTCTTCCTACCTCCTAGTTTTCCCTAGAGCTTCTCTTTCCCTTCCTCTACCTTCCTCTCTCCTTTCTCCCCTCCATCCTACCTTTATACCTTTCTCCCTTCACTTTCAACCACATACAGTTTACTAGGAAAAGGATTCTGGATTCAACAAAAGAGAATGGGTTTTTTTTAACATTTATTAATAATCATTTTTAACATGGTTACATGTTTCATGCTCCTACTTTCCCCTTCACCCCCCGCACTCCCCCCTCCCATGGCCGATGCACATTTCCACTGGTTTTGTCATGTGTCCTTGATCAAGACCAATTTCCAAATTGTTGGTGGTTGCATTGGTGTGGTAGTTTCGAGTCCACACCCTCAGTCATGTCCACCCCAACCCATGCATTCAAGTAGTTGCTTTTCTTATATGTTTCCTCTCCTGCAGTCCTTCCTCTGAATGTGGGTAACATTCTTTACCATAAATCCCTCAGAATTGTCCTGGGTCATTGCATTGCTGCTGGTACAGAAGCCCATTGCATTCAATTTTACCACAGTATATCAGTCTCTGTGTACAATGTTCTTTTGGTTCTGCTCCTTTCGCTCTGCATCAGTTCCCGGAGGTCTCTCCAGTTTGCCTGGAACTCCTCCAGTTTATTATTCCTTTTAGCACAATAGTATTCCATCACCCACATATACCACAGTTTGTTCAGCCATTCCCCAATTGAAGGACATACCCTCCTTTTCCAGTATTTTGCCACCACAAAAAGCGCAGCTATAAATATTTTTGTACATGTCTGTTTATCTATGATCTCTTTGGGGTACAAACCCAACAATGGTATGGCTGGATCAAAGGGCAGGCAGTCTTTTATAGCTCTTTGAGCATGGTTCCAAATTGCCAGCCAGAATGGCTGGATCAGTTCACAACTCCACCAGCAATGCATTAATGTCCCAATTTTGCCACATCCCCTCCAGCATTCATTACTCTCCCCTTCTTTCATTTTAGCCAATCTGCTAGGTGTGAGGTGATACCTCAGAGTTGTTTTGATTGGCATTTCTCTAATTATTAGAGATTTGGAACACTTTCTCATGTGCTTATTGATACTTTTGACTTCTTTAAATGAAAATTGCCTATTCATGTCTTTTGCCCATTTATCATTTGGGGAATG